>NW_008600852.1:63316-74654 GCF_000691845.1 Merops nubicus
TTCCTGCTCCTGAACCTGTAATAGCTTTCAGCTTAGACAGGTATTCCCCCTTCTGCGTCTCCACCGCTGGCAGATGGGGATGGAGAAATGTGCATATACATTAATTAGGTGACAAATGGACTTCTTCAGCCTTCAGTTAAAGTAAACAAGCCACACTTTTCCTTTTGTAAAAAGTTTCCCTTCATCTTTGTAACCCATACTTTTCCTAATTTTATCAGTGCAAATTTCTTTTCAGTGTTGTAGCAGCAACCTCCATACCAAAAAGAGCACACTTCTCCAGACCCTGGAAGGGAGCCAATAGGCTAAACAGTAATCATTTTTTGCTGAAAGTAATCACAAAACCACTTGGCAAAGCTCACCATCCACCACCAGGGCCACAAGGGATGGTAACTCACCATAGCTCTTATTTTACTCGCTCAAACTGGTACTTCATTGCTGGTACAACAAATCCAAAAACATTAATTCTACCCAGAAGCCACGTGGGTGTCTACTACCCCAGAATTTGGCGAGCAGCTGCCACGATCATATGAGGAACCAGTTGCTACAGCTTCCCTTCAGAAAAAGTAGAGTTACAAACAAAATAATTTAAAAGTAAATATAGTATTAAATGAAGTAACCAGATGTTTTCACCATGCACATAAGGAGCTGAATGAATGTCACACAGGCAATCGTAGCCTTGGTAAATTCACAGCATGATTTTGTATTCTGTAGCCACATTATTAGTTAAAATTCATTCCCACACAGAACTGAACTATCAAAAATTACGTTAAATATTCACACTGTGAAGTACAGCAAGCAAACTAAGAACTATTTACACCAACTTTTTCAGTTAATGCGGCTTCTTTTGCAGACACTTGCAATCAAATTATCTAACATTAAATAGATAACTATTCCTAACAGATTCTTACCAGTTCTGCTCATGAACTGCATAGCCTTTCACTGCTTGGCTTAGACCCACCTTAACTGCCTTAGATAGAGAGAAGAGACTTATGACAGTACAATTTGGTAATCTGTATCATTAGAGCAGATTTGGAGACCGATCTTAAAGCAATTCTCTGCTTTAGGCATTTTAGCTGCATGCAAAAAAAGTTTTAGAAGCACAACGATTTATTTTCTATATTGCTACTTTTACAGAATGTAATGACAGCACTTACGCTGTAATGTCCTTGTGACATTTATTCACAAGAAAACTGCTCTTACACCTGAAAACCTGGAAGAACACTCTCCATACAGAACAGCTATAAAATTTATACAAATTGATTTCTAGACTGATCTCATTTTGTGCCTTACAAATAAGGGCAAAAAGAGTTAACGTTAAGAGTAAACACAACTGTTTTCATCTTTTTGCAGTTTAGGAAGCTGATTTTCTTATTAGAATGCAAACCCACTTCTAACTCAGTGTTACATCATAAAGATTTCACTGATGCAATTTATTTCCACATATTCCACAACTCAGTCTTTAACAGCAAGACTGGTTGTTCTGAGTGCCCAGCCCTGTTAGCTGTAAGACAGGGATGGGGAGCAGCATGGAGCCCCTGCTAGCCAGGAGGAAATGGAAAATGCCCCACTTATACACACGCAAGCCTGTGGGGCCAGGTGGGATCCACCCAAGGGCACCGAGGGAGCTGGCAGAAGTGCTCACCAGGCCACTTTCCATCAGCTATCAGCAGTCCTGGCTAACCAGGGAGGTCCTAGTGGACTGGAGGTTAGCAAATGTGACACCCCTCTACAAGAAGGGTCTGAAGGAGGATCCAAGGAGCTACAGGCCTGTCAGTCTGACCTCACTGCCAGGGAAGGTTATGGGGCAGATCATCCTGAGTGCCATCACGTGGCACATACAGGACAACCAGGCTATCAGGCCCAGTCAGCATGGGTTCATGAAAGGCAGGTCCTGCTTGACTAACCTGATCTCCTTCTGTGACAAGGCAACTCGGTGGATGTTGTCTACCTGGACTTCAGTAAAGACTTTAACACTGTTTCCCACAGCAAAATCTGGCTGCTGGTGAATGCCTTCCTGGGTGAAAGGACTGGCTGTCTGGCCAGGCCAGAGCCCGGTGCTGAATGGAGTTACACCCAGTTGGCAGCTGGTCACAAGTGACGTTCCTCAGCGCTCAGAAATGGGGACAGTTCTGTTTAACATCTTTATTGATGATCTGGATGAGGTGATCAAGGGCACCCTTAGTAAGCTTGCAGATGACATAAGGTTAGGCAGGTGTGTTGATCTGCTTGAGGGTCGGGAGGCTCTGCAGGAGGATCTGCACAGGCTGGATCAATGGGCTGAGAGCAATCATATGAGGTACAACAAGGCCAAGCGCCAGGTCCTGCACTTGGGCCACAACAACCCCAGGCAATGCTACAGGCAGCAAAGGACCCAGGGTTGTTAGTCAACAGCTGTCTGAACATGAATTGGCAGCGTGCTCAGGTCTCCAAGAAGGCCAACAGCATCTTGGCTTGTATCAGAAATAGTGTGGCCACCAGGACGAGGGAAGAGATTGTGCCACTGCACTCAGCACTGGTGAAGCCTCATCTTGAATACTGTGTTCAGTTCTTGGGCCCTTCACTACAAGAACAACACTGAGGTGCTGGACACACACCTGAATAAGGGCAACAAATCTGGTGAAGAGGCTAGAGGATGAGTCTTGTAAAGAGTGGCTGAGGGAACTGGGGTTGGTTTTGCCTGTAGGAATGAAGGGCGAGGGAAGACCTTTTAGCTCTCTAGAACTACATGAAAGGAGGGGTTGGTCTCTTCTAGCAAGTAACAAGCAACAGGACATGAAGAAAGAGGCCTCAAGTTGCACTGGGGAGGTTCAGGTTGGATATTAGGAACTATTTCTACACTGTAAGGATGGTAAAATACTGGAACAGGCTGCCCAGGAAAGTGGTGTAGTCACCATCTTTGGAGGTACTTAAGAGACTTGTAGATGTGATGCTGAGGGACATGGTTCAACGGTGCCCTGTCAGTGCTGGATTAACAGTTGGACTTGATGATCTTAAACCTCTCTCCCAATCAAAATGATTCTATGATTCTAACTTAAAAGTATTATTTTAGATGTGAGGAAAACCCTAACTTACAAAATTATCCCCATTTAAAAGCTTCCTACAGAAGCGTGAACTTCCACAAGGTTAGCAAAGCTAGAAAAGCAGCTCAATATCCTGCTCTGCTCATGCAAGAGAAAGATAAATGGTTATTTAATTATTATTTTTTTTAAAATATGAACTGATTTATTACATGTGAAGTGACTGAAGATGTATAATGACATAGGAGTATGTTCTATGAACAGGAGCCTATCACACTAAGTGCCTGCCCCAACCAGAGAAGACTTTAAATATACACTTTAACAAAAATAAGGGCCTAGTTAGTACAATGCTTTCCTGTTCATTTACAGATGTTTAACTCACAGCCTGTACAGAAACAGTAGGGGTTTAGATTCTGTTACACAGAATTTTCCCTAAATCTTTACATTTGTTTAAGTTGGAATAGACAACTCTCCCTGTTGGCTTCATGAACACACCGTGTATTTCCCTCGTCACACTTCTGCATACAGCTACTAAAATTATAAAGAAATCTAGTAAAGCACAACTAACGAAATATTCACACTGTCTCAAATAAACCAAGATATTGATTCTCTTTATATCACTAAAATTTTGTTTGCTGAAATACTAATGGTAGAGCCACAGCTTTTGGAGAAATTCATGATTCAAGAAACACAGGAAGTGACCTAACAAATAATTTTTCTACAGAACAAAAGTAACACCTTTAGGTCTTAAGAAAGAACAGAATAGTAAGGAAGAAAGAACTGAGTAAGCAACTCTTTACTCCAATTGCAACTTTAAACTACCAAAAGCTTCCCAAAATAGGTAAGAAGCACATCTGGCATTTTACAGTTTACTGCAAGAGAATCTAGCATTTTGATATTTTGCCTCTCAGGAGGAAGGTTAGGTCAGGCAAAACAGAAGCTGCCTCTATGAATAGAACTGTGAAAGGAGAATGCTCACAGGATAACAAAAATGGTCAAAAAAAAAAAAAGGGGGGTGTGAATAGATAAGCTTAAAAAGAATATAGTAGTATCATTACCACTGAGTAAACAAATTCTGCAGTGCTCTAGTTAATGCTGGTGAAAAGAGAGAAACAGAACTTCCCGTTCCCACAGTTAAATATACTTTATCTCCTTCCCTTCTCACACATCATTCAGCTACCTTGGCGACCTCTTCACAAGAGCACTTTTCACTCCAAAATCTTTACACTTCTCAACAATGCCTTTCTAGCATAAACTGTTCCTTTTTTTTTTTTTTTTTTTAACTGATGTGAATGTTGTCACAATCTCACAAAAGGCAGCTGAAAGCAAAGGTATTTTGGATGACTAATACTGAAGTAGAGGAATTGCACCATTTATGAAATAGTAAGGTAGCAAGCTATCTTCATTAGCAAAGACACCTACATCAAACTACTTTAAAATTC
Organism: Merops nubicus; assembly: GCF_000691845.1. Taxonomy (NCBI): domain Eukaryota; kingdom Metazoa; phylum Chordata; class Aves; order Coraciiformes; family Meropidae; genus Merops; species Merops nubicus. Next base: position 67,776 of record NW_008600852.1, read on the forward strand.
AGTTTCATTTCATTGTCAGTTGTTGTACATTAAAAATTCTTTTGGACTTTCCACTAAGAAAGATGAGCTCTGATTCAATATCAGAACAAAACACCTGTGCAAAAAAAAAAAAAACACTATAAAACAACACACAAAACTGAAGACATAGTGGAATAGTTTAAAATTGCTACTAGCTCACTTAATTCTACCTGACCAAATACAACACTTTCCCATTTCCCTGTTTTAAGCAGTAACTATGAGCAGCAGAAGCAGTCTCAGAACACTGAACCATACAGAGTAGTTTTTATAATGAAATTTGTCAAGATCTACAAACCCTGCAGCAAATCCTCCCAGCAAGCTTAGACGTATGATGCTACCACTTTACTTCTCTGAACACAAACATCCTGCCTTATTTGATGTAAAAGCAAATCAAGTAGACTTTTAAACCCTATAATAAGACAGGAATCTTGCTCTGAACAAGCAGAATTTAAATAGGACAAGTAAAACAGACTTGAACACCAGCCTCTACAGGAGCAAGTGAAGTGTTTGTCGTAACTGAGATGTTTAAAGGGATTTGAAGAAAATAGTACGTTAAACATTTGGACAGAGAACATTGCCATTTTTTGTCACACAAAAAAACCCACTAAAATATGAAATTATACTCTTGCTCAGGCCTGTGGATGTTCCTGTAAGACACCAGCACTCCCATAGTTTTTATGCAAAACAAAGAAGTAGTTATTATATCTGTATTAAATATGAATGGCAAAATCACATCCTTGCCTAAACTGTAAGAATGTTATATCAAGCAGTTGATATAGTCATAAATTCTTACACACTGCAAAAAGTTCCATGATTTTTTTGAATACTGATAAATTTACACTGAATCCAATTATTTCTGCGCAAACAATACCAAAGAACATTGAGATTTTCTGACTTTTTTTTGCCTAGCCTATCTACAGACAATATGTTGAGGTCTAAACTCCATTTTTTATTTTGCTATTTTTATTTTAACTATAAATCCGAAGTAACCTGAATTTTAAACCCAAGTAAGTTTCATACTCCTTAATGCCACCTCCTCTCGTTCCAAGGATTCTCATCTTTAATGCCACCAATTCACTATTATTCATCTACCTTTCAAAGACATTTTTACATTTAATTACAGCTTTCAGACACCGAATATCTGGAAGACTAGCAGTCTTTTCACAACTGTTGTACCTGGAAAGCAGATTCCTGTATTTGCTGAAATCATGCAACAGTATTAGCAGCTGACAACATTGTATTATGTACAGACTTTGTTTTTTTAACCTAACATCAATACATTGTCATAGACAACTGTTAAAATCCCAATGTTCTTATCCACTTACAATTTAGCATTCTAGATATCAAGAACTGATCTCATTTAGAATTAGAGGCAATTTATGTCCAAAATGCAAATATTCTCTTTAGTTTTATAAGCCAAATGCTTCCATGCTTCATTAGGCTGTAGGCACAAGACAAAAATCAAAACCACACTGTTGATATGCCCTGACCATCTAAGTAACAAAGACAAGGCTGGGAGAAAATAGAACAGAAGCACGGTGACACTGTGCACTGTATTTCACCAGAAGATGGTCTGCACTCTACTTTAAAGGCTGAAGCTTTGTAAGTTTTATGAAATAATAAAACAGAAAGGTTAGATGGAGAAAAGCATGCATGTAACAAGGAAGATAAAATTCACTAGTAAGGACTAGAAAAAAAGAAGACAAAAAAAATCCATTTTGTCAGTAACAGAAATGCCAGGTAGTGATAAAAGAATTTCAAACAGCAGGGTTGATTACAAAAATGTAACTCCTTTAATTCAGTTTTAAAAGCAGCTGGAATGTTTAGCATCAGCAGAGTATCCCTCCAAAAAAACACAGCAGACAGAGCTCTCAACACTGTGCTTCATGTAAGCTACTGTGAAAGAGTTCAAAAAATCCAGAGTGAATCAGAACTGCCAATCACTACCTCTCCCAAGTGAAAGTTTTCCGTTAACTTACGCTCAAAAACACTGTCAGTAAAAAAGGCCATATGCTATAGACCATTGCTGGTACTCAGCCTCAAGAATTGCTAAAGGTTTCAATGTGGATTAAATACAATTGTGTGTGAGGAAGAAGAGACTTCCTAATCTCACCTCGGATCTCTCACTGGCAAACGACTCTGTTACCTGCAACCAAGTGAGCAGCCAGAAGTCGTAACTGGGGAGCCTCTTCTCTGCATGCAAGTAACTCTGAGATGTCTTTCAGGGGTCATCTATTTTAAGCTAATAGAGGAGACACTGAAAACCTGGTGCAGCCTACTGAACACTCACATGACAATTTTACACTTCACACGATAAAACCATTAGTCTAACAGGTATTTCTCATTTCTTTAATTATGTAACTGCAAGCACATTCTTTATAACAGAAGCAACAGCACAGCTGTTACTGCTACTGATAAATAAAAATAAATGGCCTTCTCAAACAAACACCTGATGGGTATCAGAAGAGGTTAGCACCTCAGGGCTTACACTACTAAAGGAAAAACAGCAGAAGAGGCAAGACACCATAGTTGCACCGCTGCTATCTGTGTCATGCTGTTCACAATACACAATAATTTACATCATTTATCAACATGCTTGTTGTCTATTTTACAAATTCCAGATAAAAACTCTACAAAGATTGTATCAAATCCTATCTAGGATAAGGCCACATATAATAATTCAGTAAATTGTTCATACGGTTCTGAGATGAAAGCATAATCCTGAAAGCACTGTGAAATTTTTTTTTTCTTCTTTTAAAGCCGACCTGTAACAAGTTCATATCTTGTATTATATTTATTCATATATTGTATGGACTATAAGCACTGGTGTCAAAAGAAACTCTTTTGATAGTGTGCCAATATTCCAGGTTATGAAGATCACTCCTCTCACAGAAGCACAGTCCCCTGTTTTGTCCTACTTGTTTAAATAATGTATATGCTTAGATTTAAAGCACGTATAGAGTTCAGCTCTAACACTGAAAAAGCTAGAGACTGAAAAGCACATAAGAATGAGTAATGAGAGCTGCCCAAATATAGAACTATTTGGCATTTAAAATGAACACAGATTATTTGACAGTCTAGGATTCTGACATGCATGCTCTCCCATACGCTTGTAGTTCATTTGGGCAATCTGATTCAACACCAGATTGTCACAAAAAAAAAAAAAAAGAAAAAAAAAAGAAAAAAAAAAAACACCACAGAAAAATTTAAAAACAAGGGTAGATATAACTAAGGTGATAAGCACCTAGGTAATTAAGAAATGCTCCTCAAAATGAGTAGCTGGGGCAAGCTACTCCTGGCTGCAAAGAGCTTGAAGAACTGGTTTTGACTGGTAGCATCACAGCAGATAGTCCAACAGCCTCCAGGAGCTTTCATTAAATATCCAAGGCCAGTCCTTTTTCCTGTCACTGCCACAAGTTTGTTAAGATTTAAAGAAAGGAAATGCTGAATGGTATATATACAGACAACTACGTCATCAGACTATTCTTGTGGGACACACTTCACCCTTCAACACTTACAGGAGGAATTTCACTCCTTTATCACACCTCCTTGCTCAGTTTCATACATCTTCCCTTAATATCTAGAATTCCCTGTCTTATTTTATGAGATAACCAAACCAGTTTAAAATGAAAACTCACTACTGTTAAAGGAGTAACACTTTCAATGAACCAACTACAAAGGTCCTTTCATCCCTTCATGAGCTGAAAAAAAAACAAAACAGGCTTCTATTGGTTCAGGAAGCCGAACAACCCTGTAAAATCCATCACTAGTTCATTGTAAAAGCCACTAAAATACAGGTTCAAGCACAAAGATCACAACATGTACAACTGCACAGCTCCCTCATGACACCTGACCTTTAGTTCCCAAGTCCATCTATTAAACATCAATTACCTCATTTTAGCATTTCAGAGAGTTTATTTAACGAATCCAAGTTTCTTACTTCAAGCAAGCAAGTACTTAGCATTTCCAGAACGAAAACACTGTCAAGCTTTCCAATGCTGTCACTGAAAAGAGTTTTACTGGCTCTTACTATCAAGGAATCTTCTGAGGTACCTAAGCCAAAAAATCTCTTCCGAAATTTAAGAAAAATATTCAGAACAGTGGTCTCCAAAGTGAGGTGCTTTTAGTACAATCCACTGAGGTGCAAGAAGAAAATATTTTTTTTTACCACTAAAAAAGTAAAAAGTAAAAAATGTGTTTATTTCAGCTTTACCTCAAATTTTTTTTGTTTGGTTTGGTTTGGTTTTTTTGTCTTTGAAACTGTGGAACCAGCTTCCTAGAGAGGTGCTGAATGCCTCGAGCCAGTCAGTGTTTAACAGGCATTTGGACAACACCCTTAACAGCATGCTTTAACTTTTGGTCAGACCTGGTGTGGTCAAGAAGTTGGGTTAGATGATGGTTGTAGATCCCCTTCAACTGAAAGAGTCTATTCTACTCTATTTTTTTAATTTCTATGTTGAATATGCCTGACAATGTGCACACTGATATAGTGCCACTCGTACATAATGTATAAATAAATACATGTAAATGTATTTCATGTGCAAAAATCTTTCAGCAATACTGATGCATGATCACAAACATTCACCACTCATCAGTAATCTCTTCTATCCACCATCCAATCTCTTCCTATAAAACAACCTGTAAAACAGTCAAGGACTTTTTGGTTCAGAATTCCATCTGGTTTTACCTCCACCAATTACCCCAATTTCTAATCTTAACATCAATATTGTTTCCAAACCAGAAAAAGATCCACACTTTGGGATAACCTCTCCTTAGTTCCATTAGTTCTTAGCACACAGGAGGTGAAAAGGGGCTTTAAACGATACCACCTCACTTGAAAAATACAGATATTGAACATAACTTCATATGCTTGGAAGTATTTCAAAGGGCCCACTACTCTTGAAAAACTCAAAACAAAACTACACCAGCTTCATCACTTCACTCTATATATGAAAGTTTTTGTGTAAGTTGAGATAGTAATAACTCCTAAAAAGAACATTAGCCTGAAGGCTTTTCTGCTTCAAGAAATTGAATTAGTTCAGCCTCACCAGGACCTAGCCTTGTTCCAAAGAAGACACTTCTGACAAATGAAAAACTTTTCTAGAAAGGAGCAATTTTAATTTGTTTTATAAAAAGTCCAAAGTGATTTTAAGACTCGCTTTCAAAAACAAAAGGGAAAACAACAACAAGAAATCACCCAAACCCCTCAGCTATATTCATAAAAGCAACACAAAAGATTCCTTTAAAAAATGCCCTTAACAGAAACCTTTGTCTCACGGGATTCTGCAAATGACCGGATGTCCACAGAGGTGGTGAGACTGTAATATACTTTTGACTCCAAGACCAGCCAGTGACGAGCCTGGCAAAGTCAGCACCTTCCTCAAAAGCACCCACTACATACAAAATTAAAACATGTTTAAATAATTTTAATGACCTGTAGGTTTGTTCAGCTATTCTGTATTGAGTGAATTCTTTTAGTGCTCTGTCTGCAACCAGTTATGCAACATTTAACATTTCAAAACAAGTTCCAGCGAGTAAATTCATGAACACTGTCCTCAGGAACAGAGCATAAAGTAAATTCCATTCTAGACAGCAGCGCACATCTTGAAGCATTCTACAAGCCTGGCCTTTTTTATGTATTTTCCTGGAAAAGAAGATCTGTTGTGCTCTGTGGGCAGATAACAACTACAGGTTTAACTTTTAACAGGTGTAGCTTCTCTGCCAAAAGCTGGAAGCGTGTACCCTTTATCTGCACCATGTGCCACAAACCTCAGAAAACAGACGCCACGTGATGATGTTCACACAGCACAGCTACTGCACTGGTGTGTCCTAGTCGGCTACTTGTACAGGTTAAAAAATGCAGCATCAGCACCTACGCCACCCAGGAACTAATGAACAGCAGAGCAGACCACCAGGTGAAGTGATGAAATCTCAGCATAACTCAAAACAAGATTTTAAGGCTATGACTGTCATTCAACACCTTGCAGTTAACAGCTTTCTAAAATTGGACTGTTTTCTCCTGTAATCTGAGATAAACTCTATAATTTATCTGGAGTTGGAGATATTTATAAACAGATTTAGGGTCTAATCTAGGCAGTATTTAAAAGGATCCAGCATCCAAATTTGAAGTCAGTATCACAGCGTTTTCACTGACTGCATCAAACCAAACCGACAAACAGCTTTTTTTTGATACCATTGTAATACAGCGTGAATGAAAAGCAAGACACTTAATGTCAATTATTCACCTAGTCTGAAACTGGATGTTGCTACAGTAGCAACTTCCATGCAAAAGCTGTAACACTTCTGCCGGTTAAGGGCACAAACCTTTTAAACTTTTCACGAAAAGAAAAGTTTGTAAACTTCTGTGTTATTTTATTACACAGACTGTTACAGTCTGTTCTGTGTTTTATAAAAAACGAGTTTCACGTTTCCTTTATATACAATGCAGAACACACAGAGGCAGAAGACACGAAACGTATTTGGAAAAAAAAAAAAAAAAAAGCATTGCTGCAAACACGTCCTATTAAGCTTAAGTTGTATTTAAAGTCGAAGTAAAAAATAAAAGTTGATTCGAAGTCTCATTTTCAGGAATAACAAGTATTAACTCCAAACAGGTTGATCTTACATATCTTCTAAATGCTACGTTGCTATCAGTAAGTGTCGTGACTCGCCACTTTGAGTGACAAATAACGAAGTATTCCGTAAGTTTTAGTCCCAAATTCTACAACTCTTTCTGGAACAGGAACAAAGAGTAGTCTTACAGACGAGAGGGCTTTTCAGCTGGGAGAGCAGGGCCTGAGGGCTAAGAGGAGGACGGATACTCACTCTGCAGTACCAGATGCTGAGCTGAGATGGGGATAA
>NW_008600853.1:0-301 GCF_000691845.1 Merops nubicus
TTTTTGGTTGCCAGGAGGAAAAATAGGTTGCCAAGCATCAGCTTTATGGACCCTGCTGGTGAAGGATGGGGGCAGGCAGATGAGGTGGGGTCTACGTGAGCCTCTGGGGGCTCAGGAGAACACACAAGCTCTGCTGCACCACCAGCAGTGATGCCAACCTGTAGCCAACACCCCAGGACCAGGGCAGGGATCATCCCTCTGGGCTGGGCACTGGGGAGGACATGCCACAAATCCTGGGGTTGGTTTTGGACCCCTCCCTCCCAGAAGGACCTTGAGGGGATGGAGAATGGCCCGAGAAGGC
>NW_008600853.1:515-3941 GCF_000691845.1 Merops nubicus
GCTGTGGAGATGTGGGGTGAGGGACACGGGGCAGTGGGGACCTGGCAGTGCTGGGAGGATGGTTGGACTTGATGGTTTTAAGGGGGGTTGCAGTGACTCAAGGGCAGGACCCAGCACTTGGCCTTGTTGAACCTCAGCCCATCTGTGTCCAGATCAAAGACACTTCTGATGCACAAGCCCATATCAACACCATGGATCCTATAAACATTGGCAGCCAAGAGCAGCCCTCAGATCTCAAATCTCTCTTGGCAAAGCAACTGCTCTGCTGAGGAGGTGACCACGGTGGTTTGGGTGGCTCTGGGAGGTGGTGGCCAGGCACAGAACCTGCCACGTCCAACCTGGAGTTAAAGGGCAGGAAGAAAAGGTCACCAAGAAAGGGTCCTGCCAGCCCACCCCAGCTTGTCCCCACCACAGGTTTTTGTGTCATGAACCACAGTGGCAAAAAAACCCCAGAGAAGTCACCCCTAGAAACCCTGAGTCCATCACCAAGAGGCAAACTGCCCTGGGCAACCTGTGCCAGGGTCTCACCACCCTCAGAGAGAGGAACTTCTTCCTCATGTCTCATCTAAATCTCCCCTCTCCCAGTTTGAACCCATTACCCCTCATCCTATCCCTACAAGCCCTCTTAAAAAACCCTCACCCGCTTTCTTGTAGGTCCCCTTCAGCCACTGGAAGGTCTCCCTGGAGCCTTCTCTTCTCCAGGCTGCCCAACCCCAACTCTTCAGCCTGTCCTCACAGGAAAGGTGTTGAAACTGGGGGGTGTTTCACCACCATTTTAACCCAGAATTCCACATAAACAACCCAAAGATGCTGCTGAAATTTCTCAAAGCTCCAAAATTCCTCTTTTTACCCTCTCCTTGGTCCTTTGGTAGCTGCCACCCTTGGAGAGCTGCCCAGGGTAAATGGTGTTTGATCTGTTGGGTTCATGCCTCAGCCCACCAGCCCTGGGGTGTGCAGGATGCTCCCTGTGCCACACCATCCCCTGAACATCCAACATCTGGTCTAGGAGCTCTGGAGAAAGAGGGAGAGAGGAGAAATGATGAAATCCAGCTCATGAGGAACAGTGTTTACCCTTCAATGTCTAAGAGGCAAGAGAAATGAGAACCTCTAAGAGGGAAGAGAAGTGTGAGAATGGCTCCGAGGTCTTTCCTGTCCCTCAGAGAGGTTTTTTGAAGTCTATAAACCAGGAAACGTTGGGGGAAGCATCTCAGGAACATCACAGAATCCTACCACCAGAGCCACCAGGGTGGGAAGAGTGAAGGAACATGCTCCAAGGCTTGACTTGAGCCTGCCACCACCTCCTGGGGTGGTTGGTAGTGGGGCAAACCTCCTCCTGGCACCACTAATGCTCACCAGGGCATGGAGGAGGGTACAACAGCACCTTGGGCAACCTTTAACTCTTAAATCCAGCAGCTCTTGACAACAAGCTGGAGCCTCAAGGGTGTTTGGAGAACTCCACGGGGGAGCCTGTGGCCATCCTGTTAATTCTCAAGGAGAATAAGCCCAGGCCAGCGACAGGCAGGGAGTTGATAATTGCTTTTTAATATCTTTCCAGACTTGATTGTGCATGTGCTCTCTGTCCCAGCTGGCAGAGGGGACAAGGGCAGCTGGAATAAAGAGGATCTCAGCCCTTTTCAGTCCTCTCCTGGATGAAACCAGCGTGGAGCAGCACAAGAAACAGAAGGACCTGGAAGCACGTGGAAGGAGGAAATCATTCAAGCCTTGTGCATGCAAATCTTTCCCTCTCAGCTCGCCCTCATTAATCACCCCGGGCTCGTTTATACACTTAAAGAAGCTATAAACAAAGGCAGAGATGGTTCCTCTCCTTATTAGTTTTTTTTTTTTTATTTTATTATTGAGTTAAGTCCCAGAATATTTTATAATAATAGTCACGGCTGGTGATGGAGTTGCCAGTGCCAAGCAGCTCATAAAGCTCCCCCTGCTCCTCCTGTCTTCTGGTGATATAGGTGGTTAGACAGAGATTAGGGAGCTTATTGAGTCAAAAAAAAAAGGGAGGGTTGATGGGAACTCCATCATTTCTCCTGCCCTGGGCTCCTCCAGGGCTTCAGCAGCCACCAGGGTTCAACGTTTGAGGGTCAAGACAAAGAACAAGGATGAAGCCCCCAAACCAAGTTGTTCCTTGGTCAGAACCTCCCTGAAACGTCTCCACGTGGCCCAGGTGGAGTCCCCAACCCTGGAGGAGCTTCCAAAAGGGGAAATTTCCCCCAAATGGGACATTTCTATGCCAGAAATCCTCCCCCCTCCACCCTTTTTATCCCCTCTTAATCCATTTGCCACGAAAACTTCTCCCTCCAGAGCTGGGAGGGAGGAAGGAAAAGTAAACTTAGGGGAGGACAGGGGTTTAAGCAGCCCATTAAGATTAACTTATCTGCAGTAATTGACTTAACGAGGGGGATTTTGAATGCTTTTCAAGGGTTTTTTTTTTTTTGGAAGATGCTTTTGCAGCAGCTGGCAGAGGAGATGCTCTTAAAAAAAGAATATATGTCTCTAGCACAAGAAGTCCAGAGCTAAGACTTTCTAAGGCAGCGATTCCAGGGGATTTAATAAGAATGTAATTTGTATAATTAACCATTCATCACTGTCATTTTCATTAAATGAATGCCAGAAATATTACCTTCACCAGCACGACCTAACAGGATTGGAATATATTATGTGAAAAATGAACACTCAGTAGGGTTTTTTTTTTTCCACCCCCCCCTCCCCTCCTCTCCTTTCCCTGCCTGGGCTCTGGGCTGTCAGGAGGAGATTTGCAAGGCTGTGAAATAATTTCCAAAGAGTAGTAAATGAAAACGACTGAAGGAAATGTGTGGATTTTGGGGAACTAACCCTCATCATGATGGATGGAAGTGGGAGTCAAAATGTTTTCCCTCCCTCGAAAAGCAAGGGAGTGGAGGGAGCTGCTGCTGGTGGGGCTGAGAGGCTGGGGAGGCAGCTCCTGAGGGCCTCAAGGTGGGGTGGAAGCAGCTGGGAAACACTTAAATGCTCAATCTTCAATCCCAAATACTTAATTTTGGTGAGTTTTGTTCAAGGGAGGGTGTGTGAATGGCAGTTGGGTTGGAGAGGCAACACTGGGTTGCCTTAGAAGGTATTTTTCATTCCCCTCTGTTGGGTTTCCTTATCTCCAGGGAAAATAACCCCCATTTTCTCCAGGGAATAATAAACACCATTTCCTGAGCAGGTCTCTTTGAGTTTTCCCATCCATTCAAGGCCAACATCACCCAAATTCATCATTCCACCCCAAAAGAGGTCGGGGGTAGGGATAGAGAACCTCCAAGGGCAATGCTTGCCCAGGTTGAGATTTCTACCTTTAGACAAGTTTGAATAAAAGGCTTCAGCTGTGAAGAAACGGGGAGGAACTGGGAGAGCAAAGCTGGTTGGGGTGTTTTTTCCCCTTTCCCCTCTTTC
>NW_008600853.1:3956-15104 GCF_000691845.1 Merops nubicus
TTTGTCTCGTTTGAAATGCAAACGAAGATCTTCTGCAAACGTTCCTTTCCCGGGCCTGGGTGGCTGTGATCACAAGGAAGAGGAAGGAAGAGCAGCTAGACAGACAGATGGGATGCTGCAGAGATGAAAGGATGTTTGCAGGCCAAGAAACTCCACGTTTCGAGCTGCTTTTTTGGAATGAATCCCCCAGCCAGGCGCAGAGGAGGCTGCAGCTTCCTTGTCATTAGGAGCGTGTAATGAAAATAAATACCAGTGATATTTAAAGGAGGTGAGACCTCAACGCATCTCCAGTATCATCCTCATGGCAGCAGAGGAAGGGCTGATGGGAAGGATGGACTCCAACCCCTCTCCCCAGCAGGAAAAGATCTCTACCCTTCTCCTGAAGACAAAACTGCCCTTTTGGGGCTTGTTTTGAACCCAAAGGTTTTGGAGAAGGTGAGAGTTGGCTCCTGTGCCCCAGAGCTCACGTCCAGACCTTGGGACCTTCCAAGAGCCAAGTGTCCCCTCCCCTTCTTTATGTCACCAAGGGTTTGTGGTTATTTTTGAGACAATCTCATGGGGTTTTTTTTTTGTCCTCATTTGCAACAAGAGCGTGTTGCTGCTCCCTGCCTTAAAAAATCCAGAACAAATCAACATTTCAAGTCCAAATGTCAATTCAAAACAAACGTTTCCCTTTAATTTCCTGTTAAAATGTCATCGCTGCCAGGTTATTTTTGGTTGGGGGGAGAGAGAGAGAGAGAGAAGGTTTGGAAGAACACAGAGTCTAAAGTTAAAGAAAACCCAAGTCCAGTTGAGGGGACACCTCCCTGTTGTGTTTCTACAGGAGACCCCAACCCTCAACCCAAACCCCCTCTAGATGTCCCACAGCAACAGCAAAAAATCATCCCACCAAAGATCATCCCAAGGCTGAGATGTTTTTCTGCTCAAAATGTCTTCTTACACTTTCCCAACACTTCCCTGAGGTGCCTGCACCTCTCCACGTCCAACTTCCTGAGCCCTCCACCACCTCGTTTGACTGCTGTAGACCCAGCCAAGGGTTTGAAGGCCACGTCTACAAAGAGCTCCTACGCAACTGGTGGCATCAGCCTGAGGCACAAAGTTGGGTCCAAAGAGTGACCAGCCACACTCCATTCAGTAAGTTTGGGTTAGAGGTCATCTCAGCCATCCCTCTGATGTCCCACCATGATGTCCTAGGTCGTGTGTTCCCTCTTAGAGTTGCTTGACATTGCCCAAGGTCATGGAATCCTAGAATGTTTGGGTTGGAAGGGACCTCCAAAGGTCATCTAGTCCAACCCCCCTGCTATAAACAGGGACACCTCCAACCTGGACAACCATTTTGAGGAAGAAATGGTCCCTCAGCTCCAACTTCAACCTCCCCTGGTGCAAATTGAGGCCATTTTCTCTTGTCCTGCTGCTTGTTACTAGACAGATGGTAACGTTGAGGTTGTCACCAAAACCCATTCACCCCCAAACCACACATCAGGGCTCATCCAATCCCATCACCCCCCAGAGGTGGGAGAAGCAAGGTTGGGTGGCAAGCAAGGACCAGGCATCCTGGAGACCACCAGGCAGGGCAAGGAGGGAGGAACATTTGGGAAGCTGCCGTTTCAGAGCCAGCAGTGAAGGATGGAGCCAGAAATAAATAGACAAAGGGACAGGAGAGGAGAATTTATCCCCTGCTGAAGGTGCATTTAAATAGGAGAGGGAAAGAATTGTGTTTAGCTTGACACTGAAGTAAAGAAGATACATGAGTTCCTCCAGGAGAACTCCCACCACCTCGGGGCAGTCCATGCTGAAAGGGTTGATTTTTGGGTGGATTCTTTGGATTTTTTTTTCTCCTCCAAGAAGATGGATGTGTCTTGCTGGCGTGGTATTGTCAGAGCTGTCACTTAGGGGAGATCCTCCCATGTACCTCCTGAGCTGCCCTTCAAACTTCTGCCCAACTCGGGCTGAGATGTGATGGGGTTTTTTCCTCCCTCAAAATAAATCCCTCTCCCCATTTAAAACTTTCATTAAATTCTTCTTTTCTCTCTTCTCATGTGACAAAACTCAAAGGGTATCAACGGGGAGGCTTGGGAGGAAAATGGGGGGAAAAAAAGAGGTTGGAGAAAGAACCAGGGGCAAAGGTGGGGAAATAAATTGAGAAAAAAAGCAAATCAAGAAGCTTGGGGGATTTATCTGACTGGAAGGGGATTTTCCTGCTGCTGCCAACAGCTCCTTCGTGGTGGAGCTGAGGGAAATGACAACAAGCAAAGCCACGAGGGTGGGGGGAAATCATCAAAAGCACAGCACACAACCCCAGGCATCCTCCCACGGATCTTCTGCACGGCTCCAACGGGAGCTGGAGAGCACTGTGCTGGAAAAAGCCTCCTCAGAAAGAACAGCCCTCGCTTTTGAGGTCCACCCCTTCCAGCCCTGGAGCAAACAACAGCAAACAACAGCAGCATCTAAGAGAACCAACCTCTGGAGAACCTCACACGGGAGTTTCCCAACCAAGAAGGTGGAGAACAAACCAGAAGAATGGAAAATCATCAATTTTTGGTAACACTACACAACTGGGGGCAGACACTCTGACCTCTTGGAGCCCAAGGACCTCCAAACCCAGCCTAAAAAGCCACGTTTTGGTTTTGGAAAGGAGAGAAGAGCCACGAGGGTTCCTTGCAGCAGCACCTTGTGTGGCCATCCAACCTCGTTGAGTTTGGTCAAGAGACAGGAGGATGGGTGAGTCTTCACCCAATCCATCCCCTTCATTCCCAAGGGAAAGGAGAGCTGACACAGGACTTTGGGAATCATCAGAGTGCTCTGTGTTCAGGCAGAGATTCTATTTCTATTCCCCCTAATTCAGAAATCTCCCCAAATGATGGCCAGTGGCAATGGTTTCAAAACGAAGCTGCTGGGATGTGGAAAAATAAACTACTGAGAAATAATCCCTGGGTGCTAAAATGAAATGTGCCAACTTGGGGTTGGGTTGTTGGGCTTTTTTTTTTAGAAAAAAAAGGTGTGAGCCACTCAAAATAATTCCTGTTTAATTCCTCATCACATCAAAAGCTGAAAATAAAAAGCTGAGCAACATGGAGATAATGATTTGGGTTGGATCAGGTTGGGATTTGTCATTCCCTTTACCCTGGGAGCTTCCTGCCCCCAACAAACATGATTGGAAATGCCCCTTGGTGAGCTGGAGAAACCCAGAAATCACCAAGTTGGGCATCGTGGGGTTGCCTCCAGCTCCTTTTCCATGGGAAACCAAGGTGAGGTGGGGAATCGTTGGATGGGTTTGGGTTGGGAGGCACCTTAAAGGTCATCAAAGAGGATGCCCGAGGAAGTTGTGGCTGCTCCATCCCTGGAGGTGTCCAAGATGGGGTTGGATGGGGCTTGGAGCAACCTGCTCTAGTGGGAGGTGTCCCTGCCCATGGCTGGGGGTTGGAACGAGATGATCTTGAAGTTCTCTTCCAACCCAACCCATCCCATGGTGCCACCTAGTTCTAAATCAGCCTCCCCAAAGCTGACTTCCTAGGGGTTCAACTTTGGGCATCCCCACCCATGGCAGGGGGGGGTCATCCTTGCCCAAAAAGCCCCACCAGCACCTCCCCTTCCTCCTCCTCAAGCCAGGGTGACGTTCGAGCACCACCCCTCAAGTCCAGAGAGACCCAAACTGCCACGATTTGGGCAAAAAGCTGAGGAGGGAAACAACATCCCCAGCCTAACAGCTCCTCCACGGAGAGCAGATGGGAGGGAGAGGGTAATCTTCTGGAAAAGCCTCTAATTGTCTGCCCACACCAATAATTTCAGCGAGCGTTTCCCCCCCATCTCCTCCTCCCCTCCCCAGCAATAATTACACAGCTCCATCTGTCTATCAGCAGGTTTCTCACAGCTTTTCCCAGCCCAGACGAAGGCTTTGGGGTGTTTTTTCCTATTTTTTTTTGGGGGGGGAGAAGATTTAAGGGTGCTTCTGACACAAAGCTCTGGGGAGAGCAAATCCCCCTCCCAGGCTGCTTAAGGCTTCATAAAGGGGGGGAAAAAAACCTCACGCGGTGCCCGCGAGCTCTGGTTTGCTTTTGGCAGTTTGCTGCTGCTTCAGGGTTGGGTTTTTTTGGGTGGGTGTTGTGCTTTTCTTGGGGAAATTCTCCTTTTTTAATCCATTCCCTGTAAATTTGGCTCCTCTCCAACAGCCCCGTGCCATCGGTTGGGATAAAAACCCTCAGGGGAGTGCTGGAGCTGTGGAGGTGCAAGGCAGAGAGTCCAGGAGGGTTCTTTTAAAGGTATGATGAGATTTGGGTTCTTTTCTCCCATTTTTCCTGCCTCTTTCCAACCAGAACCACCCGAGGATGGACTCTGGGCATCGTGGTGCTGCCTCCAGCCCCCTTCCCATGGGAAACCCACGGGAAGGTTTGGGTTGGAAGGGAGCTGAAGTTGAAGCAGCTCGTGGGGCTCATCGAGGCTTTGCAACCCACCAGCTTCAGACCAGTCCCAGCAGAGAGGGTTGGGGTTCACCACTGTTAGAGAAAAGCCCCAAAAAGGCCAATTTCACCCCAAAAAAGGCCAATTTCACCCCAAAAGAGCCTTTGGTAGTGGAAGGGTCAGAATGTCCTGCAAAACCCCATAAATACATGAAATATATATCTCTAAACCCTCACTAAAGAACTGACTGAACAAGGTAAATATAGGGGGAAAAAAAAGGGGAAGAAAAACCCCTTAGGAAAGGCAAATTCCTTAGAAATTAGGCTGCCCCCCAAAATCTTCAGGGTCAAACCTGCCCAGCCCAGAAGAGGGTTTAAAATCCACGGGGAGGTTTGGGGAAGCAGGAGCAGCAGCATCTCCCCACGGGGGCTCTGCCATCGATGGCCGTGTGCCAAAATCTGCTGTTTTCCTCCCCAAAATGCCTTTGTTACATCAAGGCCATAATATCCCAGCTGCCGTGTTGCAAGTGGGGATTTCAAGCACGGAGAGAAGTTGGTTTGAAACAACAACAAAAAAGGGTAGTGGAAGAAAATGGCATTTTTCCCAACTTTGCTTTGAAATTTTCCAGAATCTGCTGGTTTTACCCTCAATGTGCTCCCACCAAGGCTGCACTGACCCCACCACTTGCCAGATTCCTCTACAACTGGGTTTTTTGGAGGGTTTTCTTTTCATCCAACCCCTTTTAGCCAAGCTCTATCCACCTCTTCCAACCAGCACGTGAAGCTCTGGATCCTCTGCCCTGGGGTGATGCTCCCCACGCATCATCCCCAGCTTGTATATATAATATTTATCTCTCCACTTGCTGGGGTTTTTTTTTCCCCCTTTCTGATCATGTTTCTCCCATTTTCTCCTGGCAAATTGCAGCTTTGCTTTGCTGCTGAAAGGTACTAAATGAGTCTGTGAAGTCAAGCATTGGAGAGGATCAAGAAGTCTGAAATAAATAATATCAGAATAATGATCCTCTAATAGCACAGAGTGTTTGTTGCTGTCAGTTATTTTCTTTCCCCCCCTCCCCTCCTCGTGGTGTTGTTTGTGCTAAAAGAGCACCCGGTTGGGATCCTTCTTTCCCCTCTTAAAAGCCACGTGGAAAGTGGAATTAATTAAATTGCAATTAAATCCAGCAGCCTGCCTGACCTCCCGTTTCCTTGCCAGGCAAAAATGGACCAAATAATGACATTTCAAAAGGCAACCTTGACCTTGGAAGAACCAAACCCTCTGGATAATGGAGCAGGGGAGAACTTCTGCCTCCTCCTCAGCACCACCAAGCTCTTCCTTCTCCACAGGGTCACGGATGCTTGGAGACAGTTGGATTTTGCCCTTTTTTGGGGGGGTTTCCAGCAACTTTTCCTAGCCCTAAATGTCCTGATGGATAAATCATGGAGTGAAAGGTGAGGCTGGAAACTCCATCTCTCCATCAAGGGAGGAGGAGGCTTGGTGGACACCCCTCCAACCACCCTCCCAAGGTTTAAATGAGCCCTTGAAGCTCACAAACGTGGGGAGGAGGTGAAGGAAAATCCTTCCTCAAGTGGCTCTCTGGATGAATAACCCCTTTCTGATTTCTTAAAGCACAACCTCCTCTCTCTGCTCCAGGGAGCTCCCACCGTGTCACGGCGAGGGGGGGGAAAAGAAATCACCCACCTGTAATGAAGTGTCACGAGCAAAGGGCTGATTTAGATTTAATAAGAATGTTATTCTAAGTCAAACAAATGCCAATTGATTATTAAGAAGCTCATTACTGGAGTGGAACACCTGCCACTGCCAGGGTTTGGTTTTTTTTTTCCCCTCTTTTCTTTTTTTTCTGAGCTGCAGACTTGTTAAATCTCAATAAATAGCCTTTTAATAATTAATTAACGTTTAATTAATCGACAAGAGCCGTGGAGAGAGGGTGGTGGAGCCCTTCTGCGTTGAGCACGAGGTGCCTGGAAGCTGAGACACGACTCAAGGACCTGTCTGCAGGGGAAGGAGTCATGGTAGGAGAAGAGGGGATGGGTTTAAGCTCAAAGGAGGAGATTAAGACTGGGGAGAAGGAAGAAATTTTGGTGCTAAGGGTGTTGAGCCCTTGGCCCAGGTTGCCCAGAGAGGTGGTGGCTGCCCCATCCCTGGAACCATCCCAGGGGAGGTTGGATGGAGCTCTGAGCACCCTGCTCTAGCTGCAGATGTCCCTGCTCAGTGTTAGGGGGTTGGATGAGATGACCTTGGAAGGTCCCTTCAACCCAAACCAGGCTGGGATTCCACCACACCTCGCTCAGCCAGCTGCTGGGCTGAACCTGGGGCAGGAGGATGGTTTGAAGCCCCCCACCTTGGGACCAAAACCTGGACCTGAGATGCCCAAGTGGATGCAGCTGAAATTTTTGCCTCCAAGATGCTGAAATCTTGATGACAATTTTTCCAGGGCTTGAGGAACTCGACCCACAGCAGCCAAAAATAA
The DNA here is from genome assembly GCF_000691845.1 of Merops nubicus. Lineage (NCBI taxonomy): Eukaryota > Metazoa > Chordata > Aves > Coraciiformes > Meropidae > Merops > Merops nubicus. Next base: position 10,843 of record NW_008600853.1, read on the forward strand.
ACAAACCAAAACCCCCAAGGAATTGGAGAGATTTGTTTTGACACTTGAAAAAGAATAACAGGGGGATGGGGGGGTTTCTCTCCCCCCTTCAGTTGACTTTTCATTTCACACCATCCCTCCCTCTTGGTGAAACCTGGACTCAAACCCTCGTTGCTGAGAGGGAACATTTCAACTGGGAGTTGAGCAAAATGTTCCACTTGATCTCAACCTCTTTCTGTTTTGTTTGGGTTGGTTTTTTTTTTGACTGGTTTGCTGAAAATCACAAAGACTTCTCCTTAGGCTCAACCCAAGGTGAATTGCTCCCTAACCCCATCTCCAGCTCTTCCTACAACCTTGAGGAACCTGCAGAGCAGTTCCTCACCCAACTCCTTTCTTCTCTTCCCTTGACAACCACCTTGAACTCTTCTTTGGCTGAAGCCAAATTCACCCAGGGTTCAACACCACAACCAAAACCATGGGGGAATCATTGAGATTGGGTCTTTCCATCCTTCTTGGAGTGCTGGTTCCCTTCAGCCCACGCTGGGGAGGGTCTCACCTCCTCCTCAGGCAGAAAAAAGGACCTTGGTGTTGGGTGGAGACGCCCTGGGGTGGAGATGCCCTGGGGTGGAGACGCCCTGGGGTGAAAATACACCCATCAAACCTCAACCAACAGTTGGATTGGGCCAACCAAGTGCCACCTTGTCCTTTCCTTCTTGATTTCTCTAAACTCCTGCCCCAAGTCCTAATAAGAAATCAGTTCCTGTCATCAGCTTTATTTCTCATTCCAAGCTGCAACACTAAAAACACTTCACGGTGATTACAAACAGCAAAGTTGGGTTTGTTGTGTTTTTTTTTTGGCCAAGCCTTCCCAGCAGAACTTAATAGCAGGGTGTAATGCCACCCCGTGCTGCTGTGTGGCATATTTAATAGCCATCTTTCTCTGAAATAACAGGGCTCTGAAATTAGAAAGGACTTTAGCAGCGAAATAATTAATGTGGATAACCATCATAAATGCCACAAAGGGAACCAATGCAGATGGCAGCAGACCACGGCTCCTAATGCCTCTAACCTGTTGTGACAGAACTTAAAAAATTGAAGCCTTTTCTTTTCCCCCAGAGGCCAGTGTTAAAATGAGAAGAGAAGAGAAGGGGGTTTCTCTAATTGCATCGTCCCTCCTCCTTCCAGCCACCCCAACAGCGTGGACATGGACGTGGAGGCCACGTCCAACTGGAGCCTGCTCTGCATGGGTGATACCTGCTCAACGTTGTGGAATGAAAGACTGGTTTGGGTGGGAAGGGACCTTTCAAGGTCATCTCATCCAACCCCCCTGCAGGGAGCAGGGACAGCCCCAACTACAGCAGGGTGCTCAGAGCTCCATCCAACCTCCCCTGGGATGGTTCTAGGGATGGGGCAGCCACCACCTCTTTGGGCAACCTGAGCCAGGCTCTCCCCACCCTCTCTTTAGAAGAGAGAAGGTGTTTTCACACCTCTCCCAGATCCTGGCCTGCTCACCCAACCCTTGGAAAACCACCAAGCCAGCAAAGAAACAGGCGGCCAAGCCACAAGCCAAAGCAGGAGGTGATTTTGGACAGAAACCACCATCCACCTTCCCTCCCTCCACTTGGGTGACCACCCTCATGCAATTTTGGAGAGGGGTTCATGCCCACGAGCCTCCCTCCCTTCCCTTCTCACTGGTGGAGTCTCCCCTCTCCTCAACCCCCCTGCAGGAGCCGCGGGGCGAGCGGAGCCGACTGGGGGGTTATTTATTGTGCCAGCATGAAGTCACTGAGGCAGGAGGCGAGTGGGAAGCGTGACATCTCCTGATGTATGGCTTAGGACAGCTTGGTGCTGAGGATGCCAGGGAGTATTAATCTCAAGGAGATGCTCCTGAACTGGAGAGAGACTCGCCAGCAGCACGGAGATCTCCAAGCGATGATATCGCTCGGAAGCGATCGCAGGGAAACAAAAACCCCCAAAGGGGTCATTTTAGTGCCTTCTGAGCTCGCAGAGGGACTCGCAGCAATTTTTTTCCCCCTCCACCCAACCAACGTGCACACGTTGGGGTTTTTTTTTGGTGTTTCTTTGTGTCTTGTGGGCTGTCAATAAACGGGGGTGTAATCACGTGGAGGCGTTTCGCCACCGTAGCTCCTGAGCTGCCCTGGGTGCTTTGGGGGTTTTATTTCCCCCCTTCTGGAGCTTTCCAGACAACCCTTGATACCAACTCTTCAGAGCTCTAAATGTAAAATTTCAGCAGTAAATGAGGGCTTAAAGCAGAGAGGTCAAAACAGTGTCTGCACGCTGGGAAACTCCCGACGGGAGGTTTTCAACCACTCCATATGCAAGGGGGGGAAAGGGAAATCCTGCCCCAGCTACCCCGACCTTCTCCACAGCCCTGGGAAGGGGCAGAAAGCAGCAGGACTCCTGGAGAGACCCTGAGCTCGGGCATTGTCTCCTTTAGGTTTGTTCCTCCCAGTGCTGTGCCTCAGTTTCCCCATCTATAAAGCAGGGATTGATCCTCGAATGGGTTGGGTTGGAAGGGACCTTCAAGATCATCTTGTTCCAATCCCCTGCCATGGGCAGGGACACCTCCCACTAGAGCAGGTTGCTCCAAGCCCCATCCAACCTCATCTTGGACACCTCCAGGGATGGAGCATCCATGATTGGGCAACCTGGGCCAGAATCTCACCACCCTCAGAGTGAGGAACTTCTTCCTCCTTTCTCATCTAAATCTCCCCTCTTCCAGTTTGAACCCATTACCCCTTGTTCTATCATGAAAAGTCCTTGTCAAAAGTCCCTCCCCAGCTTTCTTGCAGGTCCCCTTTAAGCCCTAGCAGGCCACCAGAAGGTCTCCCTGGAGCCTTCTCCTCTCCAGGCTGTCCAACCCCAACCCTCTCAGCCTGGCCTCCCCCTAGAGGGGTTCCAGAAGTGTTTGCTGTGGCTACAAGACAACTGCAACAACTGGAAACCTCAAAACTGCTGGAAAATGGAACCTTGTGAGAAGTTAATCTTCCTTCTCCCAGGAAGGACCTCCCAGGTTTGGGTTTTTTTCCCAGGCTGACATTGCTGGTCAGCTGATCCTGAGCTTCCCAACCACACCAGGGGTCCTCTGCTGTATGGAGGGACCAAGTGTGGTGATTACACGTGGGGAGTGAGTAGGAATGGAGCAGTGGGGATCACCAGGAGCAATGGGGAGCTCAAGGAAGAGGCACTGGTGGTGGCACATGCTGGAGGACCCCAAGGAGAACACACCAGAACCCAACCTGGGTCACTGAAAACTAGTTAGGGGTGGCAGACAGCAGGAGACCACCTAGGATTGGCCTCTTCTACCTGATTTATGGGGGTGTTGTCCCCCTGTGAGGCTGAAGGAGACCCCTCCACGTCCCTGGCAAGAGCAGAGGCTCCATCCTTGCTCACTTCAGGATCTTCTCCCCAAGGCAAGAAACCTGCTCTTCTGGCAAGACCCAAGCTCTCATCACCTTCTTTACCCCAAGAGCCAAGCAGGAGCCTGGTGGCCTCCTGGATTGTCACATCCCATAAAGCCTGAAGGGTTGCTGCTCTGCTTCCATCAGGGTTAATAGGCTGAAAAGGTTCCTGGAAACCTTTCACACACAGCTCCACGACTGCTGTGGTGACTTCCAACCCCCATGTGACTTTCAGCCAGGTTTTTGATGTGCTGTTTAGTTTAATCATCATCCCACCCCTCTCTGCCTCTCGTTTCCTCTTTGCAACCTCTCCCCAACTATTTCTATTTCTATTTTTTTGAATTTCTCTTCCTTTTCTGCCTTCCTCCCCAGCCCACGACTCGCCCTCCTCGCTTCCCAGGGGTGGGCTGTAGGGACGTGGCACCTCTCTGAGCTTAATCTCCCCTGGTGTGGATAAAGAAGCCAGGAAACAGATGCTTCCAACTGGTTCACCTCGAGGTGCCAGAAGATGGCACTCCAGAATGCAAGGCCCCCCTTGCCCAGCTCTGCCAGCCCAACAGAGCTGAGGATTTCTCCCTCTGGCTGCTTTCAGAGCAGCTCCTCACACCAGGAAAGCTTTGGTCTGAGCTCTGAGTGTTGCTAGCATGAGGGTTGGTAATGAGAAAAGTCTTCTCCTGCTCTTTAGTGGCCAAGAGAGGACATGTCTTCCTAGGAAGGGGTATGGGGGATGTGAGCCAGGGTTGGGCCAACCTAAACCTCCCCTCGTGCAACCTGAGGGCGTTTCTTCTCATCCCAGAACTTGTTCCCTGGGAGAAGATCCCGACCCCCTCCCTGGCTCCAGGCTCCTGTCAGGAGGTGTCA
>NW_008600853.1:15124-19314 GCF_000691845.1 Merops nubicus
TCCTGCCTCACCACCCCCAGCCCCCTCAGCTGCGCCACCCCAGACTCTAGACCCTTCCCCAGCTCTGTTGCCCTTTTCTGGCCACGCTCCAGCCCCTCAAGGTCCTTTTTGGGATGAGGGACACAAACCTGACCCCAGGATTCAAGAGGCATCCTCCCTAGTGTGGGTGACAATTCCTGCCCTAGGAATCCTGGCTGTTCCCTCTTGTCCTCCCAACCCTCCACCTGTCCCTGCATTCCTCCAGGTAGGAGCCACGTGGACACCCACCCCTCTCAGCCAAAGAAGATCTCACACCTCTACACCCCCTGTAAATCTGCTCGAGAAGCAGGAGGTGCAGCCCAAGGGCAACGTGGAGAAGAGCTAAAAGAAGAGAGCTGGTGAGATGAACCTGAGCACTGGTTCACACCTCCTAGAAGCTCCAGGCCACGGCCGGGTGAGCAATCAATACCAACGCCAAGCCAAGCAAGGCTAAAAAGCCTCCAGGGACAGCAAACTGATGCTGAACTGCAGGTAACATGCACTAAAGGGAGGTGACAAAGCCTGGGCAGCTGTCACAGCACTACAGCCAGAGGAGAAGCTGGAATTTGGCACCGTGAGACATCCTGGCTCGATGCTTCTCCCTCCTCCCTCCCCTGCTGCTGCTTCTTCTTCTGGAGGAGGAGGTCGCTGCCAAGCTCCTGCTCCAAGCTGTGGTTGTTTTGCTGGGTTTGTCACACCCAGATGTGGCTCCACCAGATTTTGGGTGCCCAAAAGTCTTTCTCCAAGCCCAGGTTGGCCTTGGAGCGAGGCCAACGCTCCGAGCCTCACAAGGGCTCCTCAGAAGCAGCAGATAAAGAAGCAAAGGCCAAGGTTGACCCCAGAGGGGATGATCACGCAGCACGAGCCACAGAACCACAGGCCAAAGGAAATCCATGGGCTGGAAAGGTCCAGGGAGCCTCGTGGTTACAGCTCTGGTGGAGAAGGAGGGAGCAGAAATAGGAGCATCACAGCAAATCAGGGTCGATGTCCAACTGACCCACCATCATCAGCAGAATCATCTCCAGGAGAAGGAAGATAACAACCTTGACCCTTCTGCTCTCATCCTGACCTCCAAAACCTCGAGTGGTTTCCAGGTGCTCCAGCAGAGCAGCATTTTGGGGTTCAAGAAACCAATTTCCTCACTTTTTCTCCACCTGCTTGCCCCTGGAGTCTCCTCCACCTGCACGGGGAGGGGGAACCTGGGCTCCTGCTCTCCCTTCATCACGTGGGCCCCACTCAGCAATTCTTGGATTAGCATCAAGCTCATTAATTTATCGCTCGATGAAACGGCGCCGAGCATTAATGAAGCCATTTAGTATTCCAGCAGAACTTCTCCCTCTGCTTCCACAAGTGCCCCGTTGTAGTTCAGCCTTTGTTGGGCAGTAATTAATGGCACTTAATCCTTAAATCCTTCGATTGCTTCTCGTTTGGTGGAGTGGAGTTGTTTCTGGGGGTGGGTGGAGAACCTCCTCGGGGTTAAGCAGAGCATGGTTAACCCATGAAGCTTTGTAGAAACACCAGGGGCACCATGTCACCCTCCAAGTCCACCTAACCAACCCCAACGGCCACTTAACCTCTTCCTAATGAACCTACCAATGAAGCAGAGCCTGTAACACCCCAAAACTGCCCATTCCCACGCTCCACCACCCCAACAGAAGGTGAAGGCTTCACTCCTCCCAGCTTTTTTTTGTTGAAACCAACCCATTTCTCCTCAATTCAATGCTCTGAACAACTGGGCAGCACCTCATCCATAACAACCTCTTGCCTTGGAGATGACCACCCTTATTTTCTAGGCTGAGGGACCTCGGAGCCTCTCAGCTTCTCCTGACAGCTTTCCAAATAAAACTAAATCTTGGTTTTCTGGCCACGCTCTGTGTTCTTCCTGCCCTTAGCTTGCCCCCTCTCCAAATGTTTGGATACACTCTTCATTCCCACAAATAATTCCCAAATATTTGGGGTTGCTGGGTTTTTATTTGGTCTTCTTGTTCTCCAGAGACAATAAATAAGGGAGGGGAAAAAATCAGGGGAGGAAAAATATCAGTAATCTCCCCATATTTACACCAGAGAAGTGAAAACTTCCCTTTGTCCCCCCACCTTCTGGCCACGCACCCCCAAGTCTTCACCAAGTCATTAGGCAGGATGGACATGATGGTGTTGGGACAGATTATGGATAAAATTTGAAGAGATATCTCCAAAAATCCCACCAAGCACATGTTCCAGTCCCACGTGCCCAATCCTCAGCCCTCCCTGAGCCCCTGCTCTGTGAATTAGAGGGAGAAACGTTGACTCCTCTCCTGCCCAGGCTCTCTTGGAAGATGTAACCTCCAGAAAGGGCTCTGAAAAGGTCTCTGCTTTGCAGTCACTGAGGGGATGGGATGAGAAGAAGCCCTTACAACGTTTTTTGACACCGTGCTTTGATCAATTTGATGGATTTAATATTACAGAAATCTTTCATTTTTTGTTTTCAACGCGGATGGGAAAGGGGAAGGAAAAAAAAAAACACCCCCAAGAATCTCATCATCCACCCAGCAAGGCCTCAAGATTTGTCATAATTCACTAGAAAGAAGAGAAAAAATCAAATCCAACCCCCCCCCCCACCCTTGACTTAAAAGCCAACTTAACCCAAGGTAATTTCCATCATTAGCTCACACTGAGACATCTTCACTCCCTCCTTATTTTCAAAGCCATTGTTCTGGGTTTTTTTTTTTCCAAGGCATTATTTAACCCAAGCAGCATCTAATTGTGTTTTCTCTCTGCATTTGTTTTGGAGGAGGTGCTGAATAGTCAGGAAAAAACAGCAAAACACCAGGAGGGGCAGAATCTGAGGTAAAAAAAAAAGAGGTTTTCATCAAAAAGCCAAAGAAGAAACGGAGCCACCTCGAGAGCTTCCAACCAGGTGACACCAAGGCTTTGCTGGAGACACCTTCCCAATAAGGCCAGGTAATTAAGGACTTAATGGGATGCTGCTCGCTCCTCTGGGAGGGGAGACCTGAGCAAATCCAGCTCTAATGAAGTCAGCAGCAGGAGTTGGACCAGGAGAGATTGGCTGAGCTTTGCAGCTCTAATAGCTCAAGTCACCTCATCTTTTGAAGGGCAACCAACAACCAAAGACACCCTTTGATAGCCACATCTTGCTGCAGTAACATCTGAAGGAGGTGAGACCTCCTAAGGATAGGAAGACCTCATAAGGTCTTGCTGAGGGGTTGGAGCAACAGTCCAGGTCCTGCCTGAGACTTCTTCCTAGAGAATCACAGAATCCAGGGGGACAACCACTCTTCCAAAAACATCACCTTTCATCCCTCCCTTCCCCATCTTTTCCCTCTGCCCATTGTTTCCTTGGAGGTGTCAACTGGACGATGATGAGGGAGGAGCAACATCATCATACCTGGAAAGGGGGCAGAGCCTTGAGGTTACAACCCAACACTGGCCACGACACTCACAGAGTGGGGTTCTCTTCATCAAATTTCTGAGATGGCAAAAGAATTAACAAAAAAAACCCCCAAAAAAACCAGAGAAATAAAGCCAGCCCAAAGTCTGCTTAGAGAAACGAGGTCAACAGGAGAAACACCCAATTAGCAGTGTTTTGTGGCTGGATGTGGTGTGCCAGCTGGGATTCAGGGAGCTGCTGTGCCTCAGGAAAAAGAAGAGAAGCTTCAAATAAGAACATCTAGCACTCGGAGAGCGTTTTGCATCTTCCTGGTGTGACACCAACTTTAATTAGTTTGGGAGTGGAGACACCGCTGGGCGAGCTGTAGATGTCTCTACAACCCCAGCCTGGGCTGGGGGAGCACGTGAGGTCATGGGGGTTGGGAAGAGGTGGTGGAGTGGGACATCTCTGCTTGACTGAGGTGGTGGTGGGAGGAGGGAAGCTCCTGGCAGGGCGTTGGAGCTGTTGTTGGAGGTTTGGAAGGGGCACTGGTGAGTTCAGCTCCATGGCTGGGCTCCAAAACAGCTCTGCTGAAAAAAAAAAGGACCCAACTGAAATGTTCCAGAGCTTGAAATGAGGATTGAAGGGGTGAGGATTTAACTTCTCCTGATTTCCATGCCATGGGGGGCTTGGCATGCTGCTGGAGGCAGCCCTAGGGGGTGGTGGGCAACTCAGGAGCTCGATGGAGATGAGATTATCCTGCCTGGATGCCCAGAAAATGAGAGATCTGAAAGAAATCTTGCTG
>NW_008600854.1:0-5270 GCF_000691845.1 Merops nubicus
GCAGGGAGAGGGGCCGCGGCCAGGTCCCAGGCGTGGGGGGTGAGAGGGAGAGGGCAGCGTCCCCTCGAGTCTTGTCTTCCTTGGAGCGTGCTGCTGGGTCACGCCTCTGGCTGTTGCCTTTGCAGAGTTTTGGGGTGATGTTGCCAAAGAGTTTTACTGGAAGAGTCAGCACACGGGACCCTTTCTGAAGTACAACTTCGATGTGACAAAGGGGAAGATCTTCATTGAGTGGATGAAAGGGGCGACCACCAACATCTGCTACAACCTCCTAGACAGAAATGTCAATGAGAAGAAACTCGGGGACAAAGTTGCTTTTTACTGGTAAATTTCCGCTTTTATTATAGCGTGGAAGGTGTGTAAAGAACCTGCTAAGGTGTGTGAGGAGTTCGTTTGCTACTGTCGCTGGGTGGGTTTCAAAGCTGTAGAGATGAGGTGCTGAGGGATGTGGTTTAGTGGTGACCTGGCAGTGCTGGGGTAGTGGTTGGACTTGGTCATCTTAAAAGTCTCTTCCAACCTAAATGATTCTATGAGTCTGTAATTTCTACATGGGTAAATTAAAACATGGTAAAACCTGAGAGTCTTTAGTCCTCACACAGGCACAGCAGGTGCAATTCAGGAGAGCCCTGCCATAGAGCTTCTCCTTCCATCCTGAGGTGGACTGAAGGGGCCCAGTGTAGCAGTGGGCAGCTCCTGACTTCAGCTCTGCCGTGTCTCTCGTGGCTCCTGAAAGCCAAGAGCAGGTGGAAGGTGTTGAGGCAGGTGCCACAATTCCCTAGCAGAGAAGATAGATGTGGGTAGAGACATGGGCTGAGGAACAGCTCATATCCAACAGCTAAAAGCTAATAAACCCCAGGCCTGCTGGCTTCATGTATTGTGGGTCTGGCAGGATTCCACCCCTGGGGAAGAAAGGCTCTTTTAAAACCTCAGCTTACATCTTGATTCCTTGTACTTGAGTGTGCATAAGCCTGTGATGCTTTCAGAAAGGTTGGTATCTCTGGAAAGAGAAGTTAACTTCCAGCCCCATCTGAAATATGTTTGGGTTTGGCTTTTTTTCTTACTAGAGCAGATGCTAGTGTTAAAACCCACGTGAAACTTGGTTTTCACACTGATGCAAAATGGGTTTCACTGGTGATGTCTGAGCTCCAGAGCTAATGCTCCCCTGGTGAACTGGCTCAGCTGGCAGCACAGCTGTGGCCCAGGCTGGGAGGGGTGCATTCCTCACCTGCTCTTCTGCTGCTTGCTTTGAGTAGCAGGCAGCCCTGCTGCCTCAGGGTGACTGTATGTGGCTGTACAGAAGCACAATTAAATGCCCCCCTCGTTAGGGATGCAGGAGCTGGCTGGGTTGTGGGGAGTTTGCAGCAGAGCAGTGCAAACAGCAGCTGCCCTGGTGATGATGAGCAGCTCTGAGTGACTTTGTGCAGCTGAAGGGTCCCTCCAAGCCCCCTGGCAGAGGTGACTAGGGGCTACCCCACTGCAGAAAGCAACTAGTTCTAGTTCCTAGGTCTGGTTCTGACTGTAGAATTGGGTTGATGCTATGCTCAGAGCTGCTGCTGCAGTAAAAAATCACACGTAGTGCCCACAGATAATCATCTTGATAAGAGACAGGTGAACTGCTGTGGTCTATTTACTCCCCTGCTAGTTAAATACATTCTCTAACTGGCTCAGAAGATGTAGTCATTTAACCTCTGAATGCAAATTCCTTTGTAAACTAATTCAGGTGAAGGTGTGCCAGCAAAGAAAGCCCTTGGCAGGAGAGGGCTGGCAGCTGTGCTGGGGTTTGGAGGGAGTGGGTGCCTTGGTTGTCTTGCCCATAAATCTTTGGGTGACAGCCAGGCAGCAGCCTACAGCTTTAGTTGGGTCTTGCTGAAGGTTTTTCTTCTGGCAGCCTTCGTGGGGGTATTTGTGATGCTGAGCAAAGCTTGGAGTAAGTATTAAAGTGGTGGGTGTCTTGTCAGTCATGGTGTTCAGTGCTGAAAAACAAGGTCTCTCCCTCCTGAGGAGAGTTTCCCCTGTTTTGGGATAAACTCTCTTGGTGTGATTCTGTCAGCCTGGTGCTGGGAATTGGTGGGAGTTGTCACATCCAACACCTCTTCCACATGTGCAGTCCTGACCACCAAACTTGTGGCACTGAGGTCTTGAGGAAGCTGGGGTGAGGTTTGCCACTTGTACAGTCCCTCCTCCAGGAGCCTGCACTCCTCTCTCTGGACATGGGCTTTTTTTGGGGAGCAAAGTGGGATTGCTGTCATCTTGTCCTTTCACATTTTGCAGTTAACTCCATGGAATGAGCCCACTTTGCTGACACACTTGAGACTGTCATGCTGTGTGAGAGGTCAAAAAAAGAGCCTCCAAAAGCCACAGGGGATTCCTGGAAAAGACTTTTGATTTTATTTTTGTTAATACCTTGGCCACTTGCTTGCTTCTTAGAAATCTTTTGCCTGCAAGATGGGAAAAGGTGCTGGTATTGGTGACTACCCAGCTCTGTGAGAGCTTTGAAAAGCTACAAGGCTGTGGTATTTTCTGGCAGAGAGGAAAAATTAGGGGGAAAGTGAATAAAGTTTGAAGGCATTGCTGAGTGTTTTCTTAGAAATGTGTCCTCAAAAACCTCCAAGCTGCCTCATGCTGCTGACTGACCGTCCCAAATTTTGCATGGGCTGGAAGGAGTGAGCAGTTCACCCAGATCTGTTATGGCCAAGCTGCTCTGGTGGAGGTTCCTGCACCACCAGCAGTCTAGGACTGCCCAAATTGGCTCTGCTAATCCCAAGCCACATGGAATTGCTCTTTCAGCACAAAGGACAGTATGTGGGATTGCTTCATGCTGCAGAGCTGGTACATAGGTCATGATTACTGTCATGGTGTTGTCCTCCTGGGGCTGTGAGGACTGCATCAGTCAAAAGGACCACCCTGAGCCTGCAGGAGGCATTTGCATTCTCCCTGGTGCCTCTTTCACTGTGTTATCTCTTGCTGCTTGTGAACGTTACAAGCATTTCTCTTTCTGCTGTTTTTGATTCCTCTTTCTCTCTTTAGTATGGCCAATGTGGCCTAAAAAGGAACAGAAGCTCCAGGAAATGCTTCTGATAAAGTGCTGCTCTCAAAAGTGAAGTCTCTTTCATAACTGTGTGGAAAGGCTGAAGTCAGGGAGGCCAGTTACTGCACATGCAGATACCTGCAGTGGCTTCTGTGGGTCTGGCAGGGAAAATGCTCAGGAGAAACTCTCTGGGACGAGTGGGCACTTGAAGGAAGCATTACAGTGAGGACATGGGTTGATTAGCCTGCAGTGTTAATTGGAGCAGAGCACAGTTCACCTTCACTGTGCTCTAGGTGTACCTGAATCATGTGGACAAAGTCTTGGAGTCCTGTGCTGAGGCTCCTGTTCATAATAGTGTCTGAACATCAGCCTGGGTGCCTTGTGGAGGTGTGAGTACAACCAGGTGGGAATTGAAACAGCACAACACCTCTTACAAAACTCTCTCTGATTAGACCCTGGGGTGTGAAGGTGCCTGGGTGAAGCCTGTTCTTGGTGTAACCTGTGTGTACCTGAAGCATTATGTCCTTGCCTTTGTTTCTCACACCAGTCACCCTGTCTGCAGCACTGGTAGGAGCAGGAGGTGGAACTTTGCCTGCTGACTTGAGCCTCCCTGTAGCCAAGGTGTGTGGGGCAGGATGCTGCTGGCTTCTGCCATCTTGGCCAGGGTGTATCAGTTTGGTGCTTTCTTACACATGCATATGAAATAACACAGTTAGAAAGGGGAAACAAAGATAGCAGAGGCTGCCAGAGCTGGATGGAGCTTTGTTTAAACAAAAGAGTAACTGCCTATGGTTCCTGTTCTGGGCCTGAACAAACATGACATAAAATAATAAAACAGAATGTTGGTTGGTTTGTTTTAATAAAAGATTAGGGGCTCGTAGCTGTGAGATTTCTTCCAATAAATCTTTCTGTAAGGAAAAAACAGCATGCAGAGCATGTTTAAAAAAAAAACGGTCCAGAGCACTTTGGAGGCTTTTTATTAGGAAACTAGGAATAGTTTTTGGACAGCAGCCTTCCAGAGAGGATACAGATTATCAAACACTGGTTCAGTCTGAATGTGCTGCTGGGGCCAAGTGGGACAAGGCTACAGCTGCTGGTTCCTCCCAGAGTCTGAAGGAAGCCAGGTAAGGCTGTGTTTCAGCTGCATTTCTGCTGTAAAGGTCTGAACCTCTTCTCTTGACAGAGATAACCTTGCCTTGGAGAACAGAGTGGTTGGTCTCCATAACCCAGATCAGGGCTGATTGATTTTTCTCTTGAGGTACCTTTGCAGCTCTTCCCTGGCTGTCCTGTGTGCAGATGGTGTGACTGAGGGTGCTGGCTGGTACCAGCCTGACTTTCAGGAGTGCTCTGCTGCTCCCATTGACTGCAGGACTTTGGGGTGCCCTGTCCCAAACTGACTCTTCATTTCTTTGGTAACTTCCTGGATGACTTGTTATGCTTCCACTGATGCAGCCTCTTTCAACACTTCTCTGGTAGTGAAAGCACATCCCTAAACTGCTCAGCTTGTTTAAAGAACAAAAAATCACCACTTGGATTGTTGCTTTTGCTGATACACGTTTGCAGGCAGTGCCTGCAGGCTGCTGGGAGCACTCAGAGCCATGTTGGAGGTGCTACCAAAAAGCCCTACCCAATGCTGCTCTTCTCCTGTTCTGCTGAGGTGGGATTCCTTCCACAGGGGGATCTAAGCTCTGCAGTGGTGAGGAATGTTCTGGAGAAGTTACCCTGTGTTTAGGTTATGGTCACAGCCCTACCCAGGCTCAGCACAGCTCGTCTGGATGGGGATTCTCCATGGGGGAAAGGGGTGGCCCCACTCAGCCCTGGAAATCAGAGAGGCTTTCTGGGGGGCATTCTGAGCAATCCAAGCCATCTGTGTGCTGGGAGTGAGGTCTTGGCAGCTATGGGTTATTTGGGAAGCATGGCTGGACAGTACAAAGCTCTGCTTCAGGAGATCAGCCAGCTCAGGGACACCTGAAGTAGGTAATAGAAGATATTAATGCACTTGTGTTTTATTGAGCTGTAGGTCTAGTACCCTCCTTCAAGGGCAAGGATAGCTGTAGCTTTCCACTGCACAAGGGGTAACCTGTCTTCTCGTGGGTTTTGTGAAGTTATTGTCCCTGCAGCTGTGGAGGTGTGGTGCTGAGGGACATGGTGTAATGGGGACTGAGTCAGTGGTTGGACCTGATGACCTTAAAGGTCTCTTCCAACTGAAATGATTCTATAATTTCCAGGGAATAGCTGTTGTAGC
>NW_008600855.1:0-38608 GCF_000691845.1 Merops nubicus
AATGCTTCTATGATTCTATGATTCTACTACTGAAATAAGCTTGTATTCGAAACTCTCAACACAGGGGCTGTGGAAATCTTTTCCATTAAGTGGTTGGCTCAGCAATAAGGAAGTTAAGAAAGTCTTGAAATAATTTCTCTCTAATCAAATGTATTGAGAGAGCAAGAAAGCGAATTAGTTCTCATGTTATCGTTGGTATAGATTGAAGGAAATAATAGATAACCTTACTCTTTACTGACCCATTTTCATCTGGATTAGCGTTTGTCTTGTTCATCATTCAGGCTGATAAAATCAGAAGTATTGAGCTATCATTTAACACACCATTAAAAGATGAGAATCACAGGATCATAGAATGTTTCAAGTTGGAAGGGAGTCATAATGATCATTAGTCCAACTTTCTGCTTCTCACAAGACTAACCTAAAACTAAACCATATGACTAAGAGCATGATCTAGATGTTCCTCGAACTCTGACAGGTTTGGTGCCATGACCACTTCCCTGGGGAGCCTGTTTCAGTGACCAGCCACCCTCTAGAGCCTTTTTCAAATGTCCAATCTGAACTTCCCCTGATGTCACTTCGTTCCATTTCCTCACGTCCTGTCACTGGTCACGAGATCAGCACCTCCCCCTCTGCTGTCCCCCTTGAGGAAGCTGTAGACTACAATGAGGTCACCAGAGGTGAAGAGGCGACAACATATAAGAGAGGTGAAGGACATAGAAATACAAAGTGATGGTAGGTAGGCAAAGGTTGAATTGGTAATGTAATTGCACACACAAGGCAAGATTCTGTTTTCCTTGTGCTCGTTCCTGCTCTGAAATCCCAACGTGTATACTCCCCCAAGGGAATACTGTGTAAATAGTTCACCAGCTGTCTAAGTATCCTAGGGGATAAATGCAGTTCTGCTCATAAAGTGAGGTTGTGTGGACTGCTGCCCGTCACGGGACACGTATTGCACGCTGACTGCAGGTGACAGAAATGAAGGAGGCTACAGGCCTTTAACTGTTCCTCATAGATCCTCTGTTGCTCATATTTTATGTTCCTCATTCTTCCCATAGTGCTTCAGATTTGTGCAACCCGTGGCTGAAATTCTTGTCTCACACAGTTTGCCAACACTGATATGCTTGTCTTCAAAGACAATAAATAAACCCACGTAAATGTGGGATGCTTAATACCATCTCAACTGGAGTAGAGATTTCTGCTCTGATAAATTACCTTTATCTTTGGTTTATTGCCTCTGCAATGTCATGTGTGTGTTCCTCTATAATTAGAGTGCAATTGGAAACAATATAAGGCTGTAAGCTGTTGATTCATGAGTTCACTCTATCGGAGGGGTCTGCTTTCAGAAGAGCAATGTGCAATTAATTCTCAACTTTATAAAAAGGGTTATTTTAACTGAAAAACAATGTTTTACACAAGTCAGCTTCTGAGAGCGTTATTAAATTAGTCAAGAGGAGATAAAAGGAGTCACGTTTTCTTTCTGTGTTTCTATATATTTCCATAGTTTTCCTTTCAAAACATAGTCAAAGATATGTCAGGCTCACTTTGGGTTAAAAGGCACAAAACTGTGGGTTTTCCAAGCCTTCAATGAACTGTGTGCTCTACAGGCATGCTCTGCTACTTGAAACACCAGTATGAAGATTTTGTTTCAGTAACTAATAGCCTAATACATCATCTGCAGTTTGTGCACCATTTAACATGTTTCAGCACACTTCTTCCGTAAGCCTTCAAGTAAAGCAAGGAAGAGGTAGAACCACTACCTTAGGATGGTCTCTGGCCCTTCTTTCTCCTTATGTTTTTCAGTTGTCTAGGAGGGTGCCATACCTCTGCTAGTCATTTCCCATTTTAGGATCTTTGTTAAGGTAACTAGATAAACAAAATAATGAAAAAGGGTGAGAGACAGACAACTGGGAACCTTTGAAGAAAGCTCCTATCAGCATATAGGATATCTTTTACAAATAGCTATGCCAATTTCATTCCATACAAATTTGCTATAGAAGTCTAAAGGGGCCTATTCTCTTTTGTGTTCTGCTATAAATGAAAAGTTCCTCCACCACATAAAGTGATACAGCTGGTATAGTTAAGCATAGGATTATTCCCAAGGACTTTTGTCTCAAAAATACCCCAGCTGAAAATACAACTCACAGTTTCATTCCTTCTAGGTTGTCGTTTTTAGTTTATTGTTGGTTTTTCTGTTTGGTGTTTTGGTATTGTGTTTTTTTTGTTTGGGTTGTTTTGGGATTTTTTTTTGTGTGTGTGCTACCTAATACATCCGTGCTTTTTTTCTTTTCAAAACTAGATATGGCATGTGGAAATGTAACAAAATTTTACAAGCTTTTGCAAGCTTGGATGAAGTAACACCCATAGCACCCAAAGAAAGAAAAATTATGTGAGACAGTCAATGGGACTGATAGAATGCATGGTACCCTAGCAATGACAGGGGCCAGCTGCATCAGCACTGGTGAGTGCATCTCATCCAGTCCTCTGGAGTTATGCATAACCAATTTGTTTAAATTCTTCTTAAAATGATCCTCCTCTGTTGAGACTGTCTTCACTACCACATCTTGGGGTATGGGAAAGCTGTCCTGGATCCCCAGGTTTGTAGTGAGACCCTAAGAGATATTGTCTTATCATGTCCTTTTCTGTAAAATGGAAATCATGATACTTGAAGACCTTTTCAAAACAGTTTGGATGCACATGTGAATGCTATATAAGAATGACTTTTTGTTATTACTTTCACATGTGCTAATTAATAATGCTATTATTTATTGTCTTCGAGTCTACTACAATTCCATCTTCTCTCATCTGAGCCATATCATCAACTCAGAACACCCCAAGGATCCTGTGGGGTGTCATCTATCAAGTGTAAGCACTTAACTAATCGTCTCCTCTATGCTTCACCTATGTTACTGGAGCATTATGTAAATGCAAAAATGCAGATTGCACTTACATTTTTCTTAACCTTGGGCACACTCTCATGAACATACTCTTTTCTCATTTTACTGTGAGAAAAGTTTGGGATTATTGTCACCCTAATGTAGCGTAGCTACTACCCTGATATTTGAGAAGACTGGCAATATGTTGTTTCTTTTCAAACTTTCAATTAACCCACTAGCAAATAAGCTGACTGGGATCACCATAGCTAACAGTTTCTTGTACTGATGTCCATAGCCAACTGTTTCTAGCCTGTGGTGAAACCAGATTGCTAGTAGCCTGCTGCTTGCATTTCTCAACGTCATTCCCTGGATTACTACAGTATTGTAGCCAAAGTGCTATAATTTTCACTTAAATAAGATTTGTGAGAATGCAAATATTTAAAGCACAGCTCTGTGAAGCATCTATGTTAAGATCATGGAAGATAATTAAGCCTAACAGCAGTCTAGGTGAAACTCTAAGCCAGTGTGACGTGCCAGGCTTCCCACAAAATACAAGCAGCTCTATTTTTTAAAACAGGGTTCTTCAGAAATCAGATAGTAAGGGACGATACCTGTACTATCACTAAGCAATATCCAGAGAAGGATGTTCTGATGTGACACCACCTAGAAGAAGCAGAAAATATGGTGTGGCTGTTTGAGCAGAGCAACTTCTTTTGTTAGTATTTGATATATAGTCCCCAACATTACTGATTCAGTGAATTGCTCATCTGCAAAAATCTTACATATCCAGGCCAGAGTTTGTCAATGCATATTGTGCTGCCTAGAAAGAGAGAGGCTAATCAGAGCTAAAGTTTTATGGACTCCTTGATCATGAATGCAAAAAGGGAAGGGAAAGCTGGCCTTCTTAAGAAATCTGTGAATACCAAAGATAGCTACCCCATCTGCAGGTTTGAAGCTATATTTCTATTGATTTGCTACAGGGCTTCTTCAATTAATATTTTATTTCACTGGAGATGGTTGAGAAAGGTCCTTTGATCCTAAAATATAAATTACATACTCTTTTCAGGTGCTATGCCTTATTCAGTGGGGGAAAAAAAAAAAAAAAGTAAACACCCCTAAAGACAGACATGGTTATTAGGTGCAGGTTCATAATTTACTAATTGTTCTTACTATAGAAATTTCCTAAGGATAATGGCCAGCATGGTAAAATATTTGTCATCGCCTGCAGTGGTAATACAACTAAGGTAACACAGAATCTACATCCAAACGTCTGCTAGAGCTTAATCTAGTAAAGTGCCCCATCTGAGGAAACTTTTCTGGAGGCCAGGCACATCTGTGTGATCAAATCTTGTATGACTCAGATCACAGACCTGAAATCAAATCCTAGGCCAGTCCCTTAAACAAAGTATTTAACACACTGAGCCACGGTAACTGTCAGTCTCAGCTAAGCAGTTATTCCACTTATGCATATTTATTGCAACAACCCCCAATCTTTTCACCCTCTCACTGATGTCTTAACTAGGAAGATTCAACCTCCTACTCCCTCCCCTTTCTCCCCATCTCCTGCCCTGCACCGCCCCTAGTGTGATAAGTAATTATCTATACAAAATATAACAGCTTGAATGGGCAAAAGAAAAGGTGGTCCTCCCTAGCACAGCCAGCTCTCTTGGGATACGGGGAAGTGAGTTGTTTCTAAAGGTGGTATAGTTACAACTACACTTATCAATAGGGGACTATATGGGGCTGGGTGTTCATCAAATTTAAATCAGTTAAATAAGTGAGAAAATGACTATTTTGAGAAAACTCACTTGGACATCTGAGGTTTCAAACTAAGACATGGCTTTATGGTGCTTGTTAGGTAGCTGTGCAGTAGCGTTTTGACAGCCTGAATGTAAGCCAACACACAAAAGTACAGAGAAAAATAATTCATGCATCTTCCTCTTTCCTCTCTGCTTTCTTGAGTCAAAAAAGAGAAAAGAAAAAAAAAATCAAATGCTGCAGTTCAACATGTGTGAGTTACATAAGGAATGGGTAAGAACCACAGAAGATTCAGAACAAGCCAAAAGGACTGATGTTAAGAGTTCTGAATAAATTATATAATTAAATGTATGTCTAAAGCAAACAGATGATTAATGACTTGCAAAAATCATTCATGAAATATAGAACATCAGAATCTCCAGGAACTAACCAAAAAAAAAAAAAAAAAAAGGTGTATTATAGGGGGTTTTGCTCAATGAAAGAATAGTCTGGTTTTGAAGAAAATTGTTTCAAAAGATTCTGCCATCCTGAATCCATAAATCATAATGATAGACAGTGAATGCACAGCACTTGGAAGGAGATATCATAGACAATAAGTCAAGTCAAAATAGAGCTTTATGCATGCTCAGAAACACCTTGCTATGGTCCAACACTCCTGAGTACACTCGGCTGGCAGGGCAGTACAGCCCCATCCCACCCTGTGCTGGCCCCTGCCCACACCACCGTACGCAAGGCAAGCCAGAGACACACAGGAGGAGAGCAGAAAATTCCCAATTCATAAAACAAGTGTGATTTAAGATATAAGTCTTTGTTTGGGAGGTAGAAGGACTCCTACAGTGGAGACCATTCCCCTGTTGATGTACTCCAGGCTCTGACTGCAAATATGTAATAAAAACTGTAGAGTAGTTTGTTCAGCACTGAAGACTGACATTTCAGAATGGCATTTTGGGAATAGCCTTTTCTCACTTTGATCCTTCTGAATCCTTTCTATCTTTTTCTATTTGATCTGCCTCAGACCTAAGTGCTTAGGAACACATGAAGAGAAGAAGCAGCTACAGAAAAAACTTTCACTCCATGCTTAGTAGGTGACTATAACAGTTTCATAATACTTGTCAATGAAGGTGATCTGATCTAGGCTATTCAAACCCAAAATGGAAAAAAACATTTCCTTCTGAACAATGAGCTGCCTGATAAAGAAAGAAGGCCAAAGAAATAGAGATTTATGGGTCAGCAATATACACATGCTCAGAAATAACTGTCAGACAATTTTATGTCTTGAGTAATTTCAGTGATGACATATCAATATTATCATTAGCACAATGACATTAATACAATGTTATAGTTGTGTTTCTATCTGAATATTGTTTCAGTCCCACGGAGGTCAATGGTAAGCTTTAAATGACTTTCACAGGAGCCAGTTCAGGCTGCTAAACAAGTATGAGTAAGATGCTTAAATTTGATTCATCTTTAGATGAATTAACATTAGAAATTAAAGAAATTAATTAACCTTAGAAATCTAAAATTTAAGCATCATATCTAAGCTATGTGTCTGTGATTGGCTGGATGCATCTTCAGAGTGTACTTTATTTCATTCTCAACTTAGTGTCTAGGAGAGGGGGGAGGAGTCACTCTTCTTCCCTTGACTACAGCAAAGCCTTGATCACTGTCTTGACTTGCTGCCTAAGATTTAGGTGACTAAAGCTGGATGGCTTCTGTGGGATACAAGTCCAACCTCAACAGCACCACAGCCATGCTGTTGTAACAGTACTTTTCTTCAAAGAGCACAAGAGACAGACAGGCAATTTTCATATTCTTTTTGGCTCAGTCAAGTTCCAAGAGATAAACAGGAACAATATGATACAGCAGAGAGAGAAGAAGTCAGTATTAGAACAGCAACCAATTGCACAACTGATGTTATGGATTTTTTTTGCTTCCTAAAATGAAGATCAACACATCCTCTGTTTCTTGGGTGCTAGCAGTAGCACTTACTTAAAATAACAAGATTTGCAATGGTCCATAGTATAGAGAGTTGCATCAGTGCATCTCACATCCATTACACTTGGTAAAGCTATAAAACACAGAGAAGGTTAGCAATAGGTCAAGTTAGTAACATTGCATCAGTAGCATGTCTCTAATTAACAACTGAGTGACTGCCAAGTGCTGTAAATGGAGTCAAAACAAAATGGATTTCTCCATCTACCACCACTTATGTTATTAGCAGACAGAGCTAGTATAATGCATTTCCCTGCAACTCCACGGTCGCAATAAAGGCCAAAGTAAAAGAGAAGGAAAGCCTGAGAAGGGATATTAGAAGTTTGCTTGGAATAGAAAAGCTTGTCAATCTGTCTGCCAGACATTTGCCAAAGTAAAGTGCTGTGATCTATGGTGTATGAGGGAATTCTGTCACAGATGTACGGATTCGAGTACAAGTTTTTGTAATACAATTATTAATGTTTTATATGTCCCTTGGGCAAGTTTTTCCTTAGCTCTGAAATGAACATCAATTAAAACACATGAAGGAGATCAAGAGGGAGTGGTTGAAAGGGAATGGCTCAGCATGGAGGTGTGAGATGGTGGGGGCTGTAATGGCAGAATTGTCACAATCTGCTTTGCTTTCTCCATCAGACCCTAAGAGGGCAAAGCTAAGCACTAAACTAAGCACAAAGAACAGAGCTTCTGCAGAGGGAGTAGCATCAAGAATAAATGGAGCTCTTTGTAACTACCTGTTGTAGCTGGACTAGCAGCTAACAATGATTACATGGTCTGCATTCAGAGAACTGGGCTGGATCATCTCTGTTGTGGGTGCTCCCTCTCTGCAGGTGTTCAAGGCCAGGCTGGGTGAAGTTTTGAGCAATCTGATCCAGTGGAACATGTACTCACTCAAGGCAGGGGCATTAGAACAAGATGAATAGTCCCTTCCAAACCAAACCACTCTATGATACTATGGGTATGGCCCTGCTGGAGGTTATAATTGTTTTGGAGGGTCAGTATTTGAAAAATATGGGTCACATAGCAAGGAATGGTAGGAAGGAAGGTAAAGTCATTGTGAGAATTATTTTCTCCATGTTCTAAGGTGTCTTTCATTCATATATATACCATGTACTATATTCTTTTTTTATGTTTTTATCTACAGAAATATTTCTTTTTACTACTTCTTCAACTATAACACTGCAACAAAGAGGGAAAAGATTATGTCTGAATCTGCCTTAGCAATGGAACATACTGAAAAGAACATATATCTCCTACCACACTGGACAAATTTGAGTATACCAAAAGAGAGGAAGACTGTAACACCAAGAGGATTTAAAATAGCTGCCAGTCCTTGTTCAAGACATTGCTGGTAATAATTAGGGATATCGTCAGTCTGGTGCAAACAGTAAACACCAACATGAGACAGGAAGAATCTAGCCACATGGCAGAGGAAAGTAAATAATGTATTTGCTGCAGCATAGGTATTTTTAATCTGGAAAGCACATGGTCTCACCACTAGATGTAGTCAACTTCAGCCACAATTTCTTTCCACTCCATGCCTCCTCAACACAAATAAGTGTTAGTACTGATAGTTCCTTAAAAGTCCTGTTTTGTATTTTTCCTCTCTGAAAACATCCCTTTTTCACATACCTTTATATTAAAAAAAAAATCCATTAAGGCCTTTACTCAATATTCTAAAAATTCATCTATAAATCTTTATGCTGGTTTTTAGAACTCTGAAACAGTAAATTAGAGTCTTCCAAGTATAGCATTCTTCACCCAAGTCCCAAGAGCTAAAAATGTTTAAAACATGATGAAAATCTAGTGCTGCTTTTTTCAGTATGCATCTGACTTTTGATCTAATCTACAGAGAGAGGAGGCTTTTAGAAATGATGCAAGCTGACAATTGATGCCTAGCTTATTGACATTTAGAAGGGTAATTGCTTGCTGGCAGCTTGTCCAGAAGAAGTTTCCGAAGCCTCAGTGTATAGATCACCCAAAGCTCTCACTGAAGGCTGATCTTCAAATGTCACTGGTAGAACATAAACAGATGAAAGGTTACTCTAATTAAAGCTGCAATGGCATAGTTCAAGACTATTAAAAAGAGGAAAAGAAATATTACAAAGTAGCCTAAATAAAATATTTGGCAAGAAATAGAAGGGTTTTGTTGCTGGTTTGTTTTGGTTTTGTTTTTAATGTGGAAACAAAGAATTTATTTCCCTTTTTTCCAAGTACATTCCTTTAAACGTGTATTAATTCTCATTTTAAACAGCTCTTTCTAGGTTATTCAAGGCTCAGAATATTTTTCTTTCGGGAAAAGGTATTTCCCTTTGGAAATTTTTTGGCAGGTCTTGCAGTAATAAGCAAATTTTGGCATTGTGGGGAGCACCAGAAGAGGCTACATAAAAGGCTGTGTGAAGGATTGGGACAGTGCCAAGAAGAGGACTGACAGCCTTATCCATTGCTGTGTTGGATCCTAGTTCTGTGCTGAAGCAAAATCTTACTACTGTGTATAGAGACTCATCTGCCTCATCATTCCCATCTTGCCATAAATACTTCCCCCTTTTTCGGCCTCCAGCAAGCTGTGAATGAAGCTGTTCTAACATTGTGATATGAGGGTACTGTATATGAGTTCTGCCAACTTGAAAATTCGGTGTCTGTCTAACGAGGCCTGGCCTGAACAACAAGGAAGTACCGGAGAAGATCCAGCCTTGGTGAGTGCATCGGCTCCCCAAACTCCCCACTAAGGAGAACAACGTTTGGCTGCCTTTTCCTTTGCGTCTGAACAACTCTACAGAGACAAGTGAGGGAACATCCCACAGGAACCTCTTGGGTTTTAAAATACATCTTGTACTATGCAGGACTATATGAATCACTATAAAATCTGTGAGCTGCAAGACGAGAGACGTCTTCATGACATCTCTGCCCCTCTTCCCCAATGCTGCTCACGAGCAAGTTTCTCTAGCTCCCTGCCACACGCTGTTGCACTGTTACCAAAGGGCTGTCATTGCAAGAACTGAAGTTTTCATTGGTTTTAGGTAACAGCATGTTGGTGTTAGCCTTGGACAGAAGAAATTAAGATGTTCCCAAGATAACGCCTAGTAGTAAAGAACAGGAGCCTAGAAAAGGAACAGAGACAGCTGCACAGTCAACTGCACTAACAGTTTTCACATCAGGGTAGTTGCTGTCAAGCCCTCAGCATGAGTGACTGGTTTAGCAACCATGTTTAGAAGTATTAGAAATGTAAATATATGTAGCTTTCCATTCATATACCCTGATAAAATGAAAAACAGCAGCTAAAATAAGAAGCATGTCAGCAGTGCATAAACTAATTAATTCCTCACCACTACACCTCACCATGTGGTGAGTCAACAGGAAATCTTTCTGAACTACAGCCATTTCCCTTGAGGACAGTGAGATGGTAGAACATTGCTCTGTGTTATGCTCAAGCATGGGGTGCAAATATATGTAGTTTCTGCTGGTATTTTAGTTCTTGAATACATTCCTCAAAGCATACCCTAAAACAGTCTGGAACATATTACTTCAAAGGAGCAGAAGCCCAAAAATTCATTCCTGAAATTACCTGAAATTAGTGTCTAAAACCTACATATGCCATCTTAGAACTCTAGCTATATTATCAAGAACAAGTTATGAATAGCCACAGACTGGCAGTTCCCAGTCTTCAATTAAATCTTTTAAACATACCCACAGCATGTATTATATCATGAGCAAATAGGTCAATACTTACTTCCTCTAACACCCTCTGTCTCTCTTCCAGTGAGATTTCTTCCTCCAGAATTGTCACCTACCTCCTGCCTCACCCATTTCCACAGTCTCTTCCCCCAGATGTCAGTGTGCTCTCCCCACCTCTGCTCCACAGAAGGAAGTCGCAGCGGATTCTTTCTTACTTTCCACAAACCCTGTTGAAATGCCAATGGTGCCTTCACCCAGTATGCTACTGATCAGAGAGCAATGGCCTTGGGCCTCCTCAGCCTGCTGCTTGCTGAACCTGGTGCTGGTTCTCTGGTCTTTTCCCTTTGGAAAGCCTTCAACTTTTGGTCTCTGCAGCATGAAGGTAGGGAGTGCTCAACAGCAGCAAGAGCACACAACTGCTCTGTGGAGCCACCCCAGAACTTTCAGTTCTACCAATCTGTCTTCATCCATGAGGCTATCTGTGGGATTATGAAGGCCTGAATATTGCAGTTTTATAGTCAGCTTCCTTCGAAGATACTAGAGCTGCAATCTGACTTCAGAACTTTGCCTTCCTGCCAAAAACTCCACCTTCGTCGTCTCTCCTAAAATTCAGACTTGTTTTCAGACCTGACAGCTATATTTTTATAAACCTTTCTGTATCCTGTTTTGGATCAGGGATTCACAGCACTCTTTTGCCAAATATAACTCTGCTGCCTACACAGCGACAAAACATTTGGAAATGCGACATAAAAGTCATTATAAGAAGGTGCTTAAAAGGACTATGAAATTATGACATGAAAAATATTGCCAACAAAATGTCTGGATTAGTTAGCCACGGAGAAGCTAAATTGTTCATGTATTAGTTTTTATTTCCATGTAAAGACAGTGTAAGTACAACAGGGAAGAATTCTGGGCTATCAGATAAACAGCCAACCTCACGATAAATCTAAGACAGCACCCCTGCACCTCTTGTTTTAAAAAAAAGAAAAGAGATAGAGACATTATGTCAGTGGTAAGCACAGAAATGAGTGCACAGTAGGTTTGCAGCATGACCCCTCTGTGGGTTTTGCCACAAGTCTGTATTAAAGCAGAGCATTCCTACTGTCACAAATTTGGCGGTTTTTTTGGGTGTGTGTAGTTTCTTCTCAGAACTTGGTCAAAAAATACTTATGATTACTTCTGAAGAGCGAACCAACTCCATTCTTTTGGAATTCAGACTTTCTTTCTTAATAAACTGTAAGAACAGTTTAGGACATGACTCCAAACATATTGAAAGCAATGGATTGTTTCCGATTAATATCAAAAGAATCTGTATAAATATAGAAAGACTCACTTCAAAATATTTATTGCTGTTGTTTCTATGAATCACTTCAGAAGGAGTAAAATCTTCCCTTAATCCCCTATTAAATTTGAATTACAACTATTTCATGTATTATATGGAAAAGCTGGACATTTGCTGAGGGCAGAAAGGTCCCTTTTTCAAAAAAGTACTCTTTTGCATGTCATTTCTCCTGTCAGCTCAGAATACATTAGAATGTGGAAGAGCACCAGATAGGTCTATGGTGCTATTGAAAAGCTAGGAGTAAAAGGGACCAGTAAAATGGTGGAATAATGAATATGAGCTTTATCTGTATTTAATTTGGCAAGCTTAATACTTTAATTAATAATTTAAATTAATCTCTTCTTCAATGGTATTTCTCAGGAAACATTTATTCTGCACCTGCTAAAAGCTGCCACCTACACAACTTCAGCTAAATGAATATTGTGAACAAAAATATTCTGTTCTCTCATAAAGGGTTGGTAACACAGCCTGTTATTAAGGTTGCCTGACACTTTGCATTATAAAGCCTCTGCTTCCAATTGCTTATAATGTTGTTAGACTCTTAATAGTTGCCTGCCAGGTGCTACTTCAAGATGACATTATTAGAATGTTTCATTCAAAACAGTTCAGTCAATTATGAAATTAAGATAGGGGAAGAACACACTACAAGTTTCATAGCAATATTGCTCTAGGAGCTGCTTTAAATGAAGACTTAAACTGGCTGAAAGTCTTTAAGTACTTGAGCAGATTTGTATGCAAAGTTGATGGAGTCAGTCTGATACTACTGGTTATGTGGTACAGCAGTGACAGGTAATTTCTTAAAACTCCCTGTGCTTCCACAAAACATTGGGCTGTCAGACAGGAAAATGATTGGTCTGCAATATAATTTTTTTTTTTCAGGGTGGGTATTTTTTGTCCCCAAAGACCATATTCCCTGACCATTTACACCGTTTTCATTTTACAATGAGCTGCCTCTCTCCAGGTGAGTGTAATGACAGCAGCCCAGATGGACTGACAGCAATAGCTCTTGCATCCACACTAGGTATTTGGTTTTCAGATGCATTCCTTTCCTCAGGGGCACCACAGAGTTCTGGCCCGACATTTCTAGCTGAGAAATGGCAACATCATTGCTAAGCAACCCAAACTTCCCTCATAAACAGTTGCATACGAACCTAGTCAACAGGAAAAAATTGTGAGTTGTTTTGATGGTACACAAGCACGTACTGCAGCCTGCTCTGATGCCCTTAATGCCTCTTTCATCAGCCAGCCCACACTGGCCTTTTTGAAGCGGTAACTGTGCTTCCCATGGCAAATTGGTACAAACACACAAGTGCACAGAGGCATACACACCTTCCCATACCATCTCTCAGAGGCACCGTGTTTACAGGTCCAGCCCTAGCTGTGCTCAGCTCACTTCCTAGCCTTACCAGCCCCAAAGTGCACTCATTTTTCTCATTTTTGCTCACCCTGCAGGCAAGGCTGGCAGTCTGGGCAGCTGCGAGGGAGGACTATGTGAGGAGGAGGGAAGAGCAAGGAAGGCTTGTCACCAGCTTCACACTGAGGACATCTGCTTCATCCCCTTCCTAACCACCAGTACCTGGCAAGGACTCTTCCTTCCCCCTCTCACAGCCACAGCTGAGGCTCAATGGCCCTGTACAAGTAAGTGCACGCAGCCTTTCACATCTTCTCCTACTCCTGCCTGGGAGTATTTGCAGGGGTGGAGTGCATCCTTTGCTGCTGATGTTTTGTGCTGTTCAGAAACATCAGTTCTTGATATCAGGTGGAGTTATTCTACAGGACTTTTCTTCAGCGTCACAGTCAGACGTGATCTTCATGGCATCTCTTGCCTTTCACAATCTTCATTTCAGGCCTCTTTCAGCCCCAGGTTGGCTTTGTCAGCTGTCTCGTTTCAGAGTATCTCATGAAGGCCACGTTGTGGTGGCTATGAGAAACTATTAACCCATCTGCCTGTGTTTTGGAGGGGTGGAGGGGGTCACTTTGGAGCAGTCTCATCTGGTCCCACGAAAGCAATACCCACACAGGCCTTCAGGAAGGTTGACCTCTAGTAGCAGTTTATACAAAGACTTTTAGATACCCATGTGCAAATGCAGGGCAACATCTAGCAGAGAATAAACTCTTTTTTAAACATGCTCTTCACCCTTGACTGTCCCTGACACACCTATCAGAACAACCCTGTCTGGACTGACCTCTCTCATCACCAGTGATAAATACAGTGTCTCGGGGTGGGAGCAGATCTGTGCCTGTTTCCATGTACTGGCCAGCTGTGCAGAAGAAGTCTCTTTCCTAGAGACACTTTCCCCACAGAGGATGAGCACCAAACAAGTTGCTCGGTCCTTTGAAAGCAATGGCCACTGTGTATGTGGGAGACAGATTGTGTGGAAGACAAACTAGCCTGTGGTGAAGACACATGGGTGGGAGACTCTGACAAGGAGGGGGTATGCCAGGAACTGGAGGTGAGGAGGGCTCATGAACATCATGCACTGCCCACACTTCACACCACAACCTCTACTGAGCTGCACTTCTGAAGTACACTTGCCATCAGGATGACATCTGTCTCAAAACCAGGATACACTTGTGATTTTATGGACGCTGCAGTGTCCTGCCCCAGGTCAAGCCCACCTCCCACTGCTGCCAGCGGGGCAGGGCAGCATGAGGAGACCACAGGGCTGAGGCCACAGGCCCTTCCCAGCCTGTGCAGCACAAGCAGTGTTTGCATGCTGACCAAAGCCATCTCTGTTACTGTACCTGTGCTCTACCGTGCCCATTTCCAGTGCCTGTGGGCTGCCCTGGGCTCTGCAATAGGTTGTAAGTACGGCTGGGCCATGCACCCTGGCTGGTGAGGAGAGGAGGAGGTGCGTGGGCAGCCACCGCCATGCGGGGCAGCTGCTGTGGGAGACAACGGTGCTCAGCAGGGCTGCGATCTGCAGCCAAATACTGTCAGCACCAGGAAGGGCTTGTCCAATTTAGGTCAGCCAAAAGGTGATCCACAGGCAGGGAAGGAGGAGGAGGACCTGTTCCAGCATTGGGAGGGTATGTGGAGCCAACCAGGGCAGGAGCATTCGTGGGATGAGCACAGGCAGGTACTGGCCCTTCTCTTGCACATTCAACTTCCCTGATGGCATGGAGATCTCCATGGAGAGCCCTTCTGGCCCATCACAAGAGACCTCCTGATGTTGCCCCAGGAGCACAGCAAAGGCAAGGCACCACAGGTGACCTTCCCTGCTCAGGTGAGGGTTAAGGTTAGGGACAGAGTTAGGGTTAGAGTTCAGGTTAGGGTTAGGGTTCTCTCAACTGGGTTTAATGAAGATTACTTAAGATCACTGTTGAATAGTGAGGGAGCTTAGGAATAAGATTTTTTGATAGATCCAAGAAGAAAAACTGTGGAAAGAAAGTTATTAAGGAGATACTTGAGCAATTTTTAGGAGTGTGAGGAAAGTCAGAGTTTAAAAGAAGCTGGAGATTATGGATCAAAGCAACAAAACTACAACACCAGGAGAGAGGTTGTACCTGTATTTTCTAAGAATTGGATACTAAATGCTTTTTGAAGGAGATGGGGTAGTAATATCTTGTTAGCCAAGTTCCTTAGGTCTTTATGTGCTCCTGAACAACAGAGTGTAAGGAATAACTTGTAGAATTATGTTGCTGCCATGACTGTGGATTGCTGCCAGTGTTAGAGATACGGTTAATAATAGTTGAAAGCTGAATGGGGGAGGGGAATTTCTGTGTCTGCTTTTTTTTTTTTCAACCTTACACATAGTGTGTGTCACTAAGCTTTTTTTATGCCTAGAAGATGAGATACTGGGACAAAATCTAGTGTCTGATAACACTTATGATCAAATGTGTTCATCTATGCTAGACTGATCTCAAATCAAGTTTTCACATTGGGTACTTAATGGTATCACCACTTCTCTGCTACATGTGGCACAGAGAGCCATGAGATGTGTGTGCCCTGAAGAGGTTTGAAAACCAGCCCTCACCGTGAGATACACTAACTGCTATCATACGGTGTAGGTTAATGGGAGTAACCAAAGACAGGACTGTCCACAGGCAGGAACAGCTGGTCCCTGAGAAAAGCCCAGGCTGTGTGATGCCTCTCTCATCTCCCACAAGTACAGGGCACAGAGAGTGGCTGTGCTTGTATGCCCAGCCCTGGCTTTCTCGCTTTGGGTAGTGCCAGAATACAAGAACATTCAGTGGATAGAGAGCTGAGAGGAGACTGTTACGCCTTTTTGGTGGAAAACGTACATTCTTGCCATGGTGTTTCAGCTGCACTGACAAGCTGAAAAAGGGCGAGGAGTATGTGCTAAGGCTGGAGAAACTGTAGTACAAAGGAAGCAGTGTAAAGTCACTTTACACGCCTCTGTTTTCATGTTGCTCCTTGAAGTCTCAGATTCTTCCGGTTTTTATATCATTTTATACACTTAGTAATGACTACAAACATGGGTTTCAATAATAAAATTTAAAAAAGTGCCAGAGAAAAAGTTACTCAAAATCTTAAGGTAATATTAGCCTTACCTAATCACCGCTACTTTTAGTTTCTTCACTTATTCTTTTTATTCATTCAAAGTGCCTATTTCACTTTCATTTTTGTGGGATTTTTTGCACTACTTTCAGCTGTCTGCTCTTTATTATATGCATTATTCTAGCCATGTCCAGTGAAGAGAATAAGTTTGTTCAAAGTCAAGTCATTCTGTCACACCAAGGAGGACTATTTGTTACAATAAATATCTCCATTCAGATGCACTTTAATGACAACTCCGTCATATACCTGGTACTTGTCGTGCTCTCAGAATCACAGTACTGTACTTAGATTCAAACCAACTTAATTGCACAAAGCAAAGAACTTGCATTAGATAGGATTGTAAGTGTAAGCAGAAGCTGGAAACAAATTGTTTAACAGGTCCCCATAATCTCTTATTAGATGAACCAACAGATGTTAAAACAGACCTATACGTAATATTGATTTCTTTTACGGCTGGTTCTTACTTTACTGTGTCTTGTGATACATCAGTGAGTCACCAATATATTATTTATGAAAGCAGGATGCATTTAAGTTATATTTAGAATGCAAGCATATCTTACTTGAAGTATCATATTTAGCAGCTCATGCAAGGAATACAGAGCAGAGCAATTACTGCTTATGGGCCTAGTTTTTGCAAGGTGAAAAAGAGGATAGTCATTTAAATACTCGTATGGAGAGTGTCAAATACTGTCAGATTGAAGAGGAAAGATACTACTTTATGTTGGTGTTTGTGACTACAGAAAGTACACACATTAATCTGTTTTTGATTTATAAGTGACTAATTACGAGATGAGATCTCTGAGTTTCAGAACAACCAAAGAACTATGGTATATGGTGAATTATATAATGTTAAATTATGTTACAGGAAAACCTCTATGCAATTTTAGGCATTTCTGTCTGTGGCAGGCTGACCCTGGCTGGACTCCAGGTGCCCAGCAAAGTCACTCTGTCACTCCCCTTCCTCAACTAGACATGGAGAGAAAATATAATGAAAGGCTCATGTGTTGAGACAAGGACAGGAGGAGATCATTCACCTATTTCCATCATGGTCAAATGAAGTGCTGGGGTTAAACCCCCAGCCATGAATGAGGGTTGGCATATAGATGATGTCCACAACCAGGCAAGAAAAATCTCTTTTTTTTTTTGGTTTTCACCCAGGGTCTGGCCAGCCTTGGGTGGGAACTGATTAGGAGATCACTACCAGGCCCCCCTGCCTTTCACATTAACTTGGAGGTGGGTCAAGATCCTCCACCTGGAAGCTTCTTGGAAGGACTCCCTGACTCTTTGTGGCAAGTGGAGTTCCCAGGATGGTGGGGCCGGAACATGCAGCTGTCTCTGAGTCCCTGCTATATAATTGGGCTCATGGTTTGGCTCCTTGGCTGGCTCACTCCCTCTTCGTGTCCACTGTGGTGGGTGAGTGCATTGACTTGTTCCTCCCTCTGGCTGTCTGGCACTTTGGGTCTCTGGTGTGTGACGTGGTAGTGGAGGGAGGAGTCTGGCTGCTGGTCTGACTGTTAATGATAATACCCTTCTATATTGGGCAACCAGTCAGCAGAAGAGCAAAACAGACTCAACTTGGGGAAAAAATTTATTTACCAATGAAATCAGAGTAGGATAGTGAGAAATATAACTAACTATTAAAAACACTTTTCTCCCACTTTTCCATTCTTCCTGGGTTCAACTTCCTATTTTCTCTACCTCCTACCCCAGTGGCACAAAGGGACAGGGAATGGGGGTTGTGGTCAGTTTATCACATTGTCTCTTCTGCTTCCTCTTCCTCACACTCTTTACTTGCTCCAACATAAGCTCTTTCTACGGGGTACAGTCCTTCAGGAACAGACTGCTCCAATGTTGGTCCCCCACAGGGTCACAAGTCCTGATAGCGTATATGCTCCTCCTCCCCAGGTCTGCAGGTCCTGCCATGAGCCTCTTCCCATGGGGTCAACACCTCCATTGGGCACCCACCTGCTCTGGTGTTTGGCCCTCCGTGGGCTGCAGGTGATTATCTGCTCTGCTGTCAGCCTCCATAGGCTTCAGGGTGACAGCCTGCCTCACCATGGTCTTCACCATGGGCTGCAAGGAAATCTTGCTCCAGTATCTGGACCATCTTCTCCCCCTCCTTCTTCACTGACCTCGCTGTCTGCAGAACTGTTTCTCTGGCATATCTTCACTCCTCTTTTCCAGCTACTGTTGAGCTGCCATTTTATTCCCCCATCTTAATTATGTTATCACAGAGGTGTTACCACTGTTGTTGATGGGCTCAGCTTTGGCCAGCATTGGGTCCATCTGGGAGCGGGCTGGCATTGGCCCTATTTGAGATAGGGGAAGTTTCTAGCAGCTTCTCACAGAATGTACCTCTGTAGCCCCCCAGCTTCCAAAACCTCACCACACAAAGCTGATACACAGGATGCTTAGTGGTGACCTGTGGGGACTTCTCTAATTATTTGCTATGCAGAACCACTAAACGAATAGCAGTGCATCGATTATTCTTGCATTCCTCCTACGTAAACTGTGAATCTGGCAGGAAGTTCCATAGCTCTGAAATTAAAAGGCAGCATGAAATATACTACCTGTAGAAAGGCTGTAAAAGTTGACTGTTGTATGTGCAATTCTGCTACCTCACTTTGAGAGTTATGGTGAATTGTGACTCTTCAAACATACTTTCCCAGTAAAGCAACCTTCTAGTAAAGCACAAAATGAAGGGTTAAGTGAGAAGAAAATTGGTCTAAAATGCCTGGACTGAGGGTGATGTAGAATAAGGAAGAGTTGGTTTGTTCTTTGTCATTGTCAGTGATGAAATAAAACCTGAGAGAAGAGCAGTCTTGCAGAAAACATTTCTATAACTTAAAAGCTCTAGAGGTGCTCAGCAATATGACTGTTTTTTTCCTGTATTTGAACATTACATAGAGCTGGCAGGGATTATTCTACATCAGGGGGTAATATTTCTGTCTTTGAGTACATCTTGTTGCTTAGAGGAATGTGAGTCTGAATGAATGAGATCTGGTCCAGTGTGTGCTGTATAGGGGCAGTGCAAATGCATCTTTCCTTCTAAGAGATTACTTCTGACAAGATTAAGGAAGGAATGAATCTTCATTATTATCAGAACCTTTTTTCCCACCTACATATTTCTATTATAAGTATCTCAACAATATCATGCTAGCCTGAAATCTGTCTATTTGAGGGTTAAATATATTTTCTCTTAGCATGTGTCAAGTAATTCCTGTTACTGAAAAAAGAATTAAAGCTATATGCAGGTTTCAAAAGAGGCAGTTATTGGAAATTATCAGTGTCTAGTAAATTCCAGTATGAATTATTCACTAATATAATATCTATGTAAAGTACATACTGTTTCTACTTATCAAGGTAGTTTGAAATGAGTCCTACAAGAGTAAAATGTGTTACTCATTGAATAGGTCACTAAAGCAATGAGGGATTAATATATGTGGGATTGTAATTCTTTAAAGTAGTGCCTTCAATAATTAAAAGTCACTCTGTAGGACTAGCTGTTTTTGTTATGTTACTACCCTAGGTTTTACAACGCTGTATAACATGTTGTTTTCGGTGTGTACTATTTGCCAAACTTTTACCGTGGTCTGGCACAATATACTAAGATTTAGGTGGAGACTGCTTTCTTTCCTTTTCAAAATCAATAACATAACTGCTCCTGAGGAAAAAAAGCAAGAGAATATTAAATATTTCTCACACTTACAGAAATCTATACCTAGAATTTAGAAACAGACATGAAATTTGTCACAGAAAGCTTTGTATCAGGAATATGCTTTTGAAAAGTAGCCCAAACTCATCCTATTAATAAACCTTTCAAAAATTTATATCTTATGTTCTCTGACTGCCAGAGCCACCTGTACGTTGTCCAAGTATTTAATATCACCGGTCACACTTTGAGAACAACAGATCATATTAAACTTCTCAGTCTCAGAATTCCTGGTGCTAATACCTATTCTGACTCCAGAGAGACAACTGAGAGCAAGGGACTTTTTCCTCAGGACCTTCTCATCTCTTCTAACGAGCTCTAGAATCACATTGAAGGATGCTGTCTGAGAGAAACATAAACGGGATAAGAATTTGAACTGCAGAACAGAGTAAAGGAGAAATTGTAGGATAGAGAAGCAGCTGCAACTTTACCACGCAAGAGCCTCTCCTAGAGAAAGTCTCGTGAGTAGGAAGAAATGCTGACCAAAAAGGGTCTCTCCCACCTCTCTCATATAAATGAAAGAGAAACTCAGTGTTTGAACTTTTTATATTTTACTTGAAGGAAAGATATATGTATTCACAAATCCTGTGAAATAGTATTTATTTGTAATTCATCCATGGTACAGGTCTCTAGACATTCTTAGAGGAAAGAAAATACTTCAGGCTGAAACTTAGCTGACATGCATGAAGAGTTAAAACATAAATTGTCACTAAGGAGACTGTCAGTTGCTTCAAACAGTGTTGAATCTGGGAATGTGTTTGGCTTTGTGAAACTATCTGTACTGAGGAGGGAGAGACAAATTTGCAACATTTGCTGTAAGGCTTCACTAAACAATGCAGTGGATTAGGTTCATGCTTCAACTCTGCGACCACCCTCATGTATGACATGGAAAAGGCATGGTGTTGTAGGAAAGGTCTAAAGTACTGAGAGCTTACCTCTAAAACAGACACTAGATAAACTTCCAAGTGTAACTACTGCAAAGATGCTTTGAACTAAGTGTCTTTGTACTGCTATTTTGTTAGCATTAACAGAATTCTAACTTTTGGTAAACATCAAGTTCATGCTAATGTACCTTGTTGCCAAAATATAGCTCAGTACTATGCAAGTTTAACATTTGGGCCATAAACCTTACCAGGATTTTAAATCCAACCATCTTCCCAAAACCAATGTAAATAGGATCTATCCCAGTTTGACTCTGAAATGTTAGTTTTGCAATGTCCATTCTTATATTTTAGGTGTGCTTGATGGAGCTGAATGGTACTGAATAAACTGCTGATCTTTCATCTTCGGTTCACTGATTCAAGCCTACAATGAATTGCTGACTAGAGTGAAGGTTTTTCAGGTCAGGCTTTATTGCATAACAGCAAAAAGTTGCCCATGCCAGAATCTCTCTATATAAACTGTCTAGCCAGAGTAAATACAGAGGGTCCCCATAGGATCTGTCTTCCCAATTCTAGTTGGCACTGAAGCCCTGCTCTCCCTGCTTTTGCACTGCTGTTGTCTATGCTAGCTGTACTACAGCTATCCAGGCTATGCTGCTTCTGCTGCAGTCACACCGTCATCCTACTATCATCAGGTTATAGCTGTATTTTCTGTTGTATCAGTGTTTAAGTTATCAGAGAAGTGACTTCTTTTTATCTATTGTGTTAAGGCTTAGGGGTAGTTTGGGAGCCTATCAGATGAGCTTTTGCCGAAAGCCAATGGAATGACAAAATTGAGCATGGGAATTGCTCCATGGACATTTGTAACTGAACAATCTAGTGTATTACATGCATGGTACACTAGCTGTCATCCCAGGCCACACATTTCTGCCTCTCAACCCACCTACCCTACTCACTGGCTAGTCTGGCATGATATTTGCTGGCAATCCCAGGCTCCCTCCTTTCCGTGGCACCACAGACACTTGAGACCCTCACCTGCAGTTTGACTCCAGGTGTTGCATGCAGACTGTGCACACACACACAGAGCACCACACCCAAGAATAGAGTGGTGCTTAAGACACCACCAGAAGACACAGGTCTGATGTTTCTTCCCCATGCTTGTTGCTCCTCAAACCACTATGTTTGCTCTATTCCCCCATTTTTGGTTCCTCCCCACAATAGATCTCACACAATCCCAGAACGCTCCTTCCCTGTCCTATCCCATAATGAGTGCCATCCCCCAAGGCAGAGACCTGCCCTGCGCAGTGCCCTGAAAAGTCACCCCCAGGGATTCGTGATGCTGGGTCTCACCCAGCCTGTGGGGCTGATGCTCTCTGGGGCAGACCTGGGGCTGTGCAGGGTATTAGTAATTTCCCCTGTCCCCTGTACTTTTCTCCTGGTTTTCTCAGAAGCAGGCTTTTTGTTCAAGGTGTGTGGACACATCAAGCAGAGGAGCAGGAGAAACATGCAAATCTGCCAGCTTCATCTCAGACGTACTCACGTGCTAGGCCTTAGGAGCAATAGCTTAGGAAAAGTAGGAACTTAGGAAAAACTACCTTTATTGAATTAAGCTTTCAGATCTTTGCTTCTCTAAATTTCATAAATATGGCAGCAGAAGTATCATTTGTCTTTCTAGCTTTGCTTTTGTGCAACAAGCACCTGAGGCTAGAAGGACAGAACAGATCACAACTCAGTGGCATCTTACAGCACAAAAGAGTGAATAAGAGTTCTCCCATACCGAGATTCCAGCTATTTAGACTGATTTTCTTTAAATCTGTTTTGCTTTTTTAAACAACATTGATGTGTATGTTGTTTATTCTTTGATATCACACCCGACTCCCTCCCCTACATTAAGTACTGGGAAGCTAATGAATGAATGAATGGAAGCTTTCTCCTTCTTCTAAGCTGCACAGAAAGACATCTCAAAAGCAAAATTTTGTATTTCAATATCATGCGTTCTTTAAGGCATCCTACACCTTTAGGCTAAAACAAAGTTAGGACACATCTATTTCTGTTAATAACTGTGATTCTAGTTTCCTAAGAAAAATGTGAGATGCTGTTTGGGCAAATGCCTGATAATTTGAAAAAATGAATGCATTACTGACATTATTTATCAACTAGATCTATAAGAAAAATATCAAGTTAGTATGAAAATATTTAGTTTTCATAAAATAAAGTTGGCATAAAGAAGAGGAGAGGAAATTTATTTATTAATTTATTAATGATGTTGTCAAACATTCTATTATTTGCCTAGGATTGAGATTTGATGAGCAGTTTGCCCTTATAAAATATTGGCTTAAGATGAGCCTTTTTTTCGGTTCTTTTTAATTTCCCCTGTGTTTTAAACTTTATTAAAAGTCAACATGCATAGCTGAGAAAGCTTATTAGATGATCCCACTTCAGTGGTTTTAAATGCATGTGTTTTAGGCCTCATGGTAAAAAATAAAGAAAAAAATAAAGAAAAAAAACAAAGAGCTTTATTAGCTGCTGTTTTCACATTTTTCAGGAGACTATTGGAATGGAACTTCTCAATTCCAATCTTTAATCAGTTCAGTCTTCCCCCTCACTTGTGCAGTGATGTTGGGGTATGCTCATTAAAATCAGCTCTAGTTCTCTGTTGTTACAAACCCTTTCCTCACCATCTCTTCAGATATTCTGCTAGGTAATGGGGTTTATAATTATTCTTAGCTTTCTGAAACAAAACCATCATGTACAGATACGAATATGTGTGCTTCTCAGTATAGATATGTGTAATAACACATTAATTATGCTATTAGTTTGGATGCTGTTCTCTTTGCATACATCAGACATAATGAAGGCACAGTCACTTCCCCATACTCTCTGTTAAAATTTTGTTCTGTGATCAACTTCTCTGTATCTCATTGTACTTTGAAGAGGTAATCCAGTAAAATGCACTGGCTGGAGGAAGCCCAGGTGCTGAAGGCAGAGCGCTGAGAACCTCAGTAGTAAAAACAGAGGAAGAGAAACAGCACACTGTGAAGCCAAACAGCTGTTCTGAGCCTTCTTCTACAGCTTTTTGCTCAGAGACACGAGTTTGATCATTTTAGAGCTATAAATATATATAAAAATACTATTTAGATGACATAATATAAAAAATATAGGCCTAATATTACATTGCAAGAATATTCCAGTTTAACATTACTTCCTAAAGGTAGATTATTTTGTGCTCTTATTGTTTTCTATGAGCAACAAAATTGCATCTTTAGTTTATAACGGCTGAGGCACAACATATTTAGGCTATTAATTCATTATTTTGACAGAAAGTGAGCCTTCTACCTCAGTCATCTACATATCTTTTAAATGGATAGAAAATGGTTGCCTGCAGAGGAGGGTATAACACTACAAACTGAAATGCGGTTACAAATGGGTAGAGGAATGTTCTCTTTGGTTTCCTGTAATTCTTCTAAACCCAGACATAAGAGTTGAATCTTCACTCTCCTTTGAGCATTTCACAGCCCTCCTTATAGGATACAAATAGACACAATTAAAAAAGGCTTTACCTAACAGAGATGTTGTCTTTGTCCCACCCACATCCAAAATCTTCTCTCCGTTACACTGCTGGCAAATATAAATGGCCACTGCTTCATCTAACCTCAAACTGGGGTTGGTTTTGCAAAGAAAAAAGATCAGCTGTGGCAAACTACATTTTTTAGATAAAATAAAGTCTTTTACTCAGCTAAATACACACATAGTAAATTGCATATCACAAATAACTGTATATCACACAGTATAATCACACAAATTACTATACAGTAATTTGTCCAGAAATCAATTACACCAGCATTGTATCACTTCATACATCAGAGATCTCATTGTCTGTATTTGAAACACCAAAAATATCAGTAAGGTAAATACTTCTGTATTCCAGAAAAGGAATAAGGCTCAAACAGGAGGGGTTCTATAAATTATTTTTTAAGGGGAAGAACAGTATTTTCAGTGGAGCCATGAAAGGCATTTTGTTCTACATGTTAGCTAGCAAAAAATACAAGCAATCCTTTTCAGATAAATTTCATACCTAAATCTTATTTCCTTTATCAGACAGTGTGAGACCAAATCTTGAGACTTTCCTGTATCATTCTACGTTATCTGAGGAACCTCCCACTAAAATGGTACATCCAAATTACAACACAAAATGTGACAGATTATTGAAATGCAGTGGTATTAACTCTTCCTGCATGTGCATCAGTCATACGAATCAGCACGACCTGTGTCTAGTATTGTATGCTTTAATTTGGAACTATCATGCTGGGCTCCACCTTTAACTACATTTCTACCCGGGCTTCTGACAGAACAATCTAATCAGCTAAAACAAGATTATATGGTAACTGTAGATGCATAGCATGAACACTTGATCCCTACGGGATTTCTCTATTAAACTAATTTTGTTTCTCTCATTAATCTTATTGAAGATTATTCTGCACTAAATAAAGGATATAATCTGCCACTGACAAGTTGCTTTAGACTCTTCAAATCTTTCTTTTCACAAGGCTTTTCCCTCCATGTTTCTTCTGGTTACTTAAATAAAAAACAAGCTGAGGGAAAACAGGGTTTGTAGGTCTTTTCATAAGCCTTTATAAAAAATGCAGTAAAGACAATTCAAGTATTTTTCACACATCTTCAATCATGGTTTTTGAGGTTTTAATTTCCAAGCTCTTGGATCCTCCCATTCCGTGTGTTTTGGTCCTGTCAGTAACTTCTTTGACATCACGAAGACCTGTTCCTTTGCATTATCTGTATTTGCTGATAATGAGGCAACCCTCAAATTGTGAACTTTCTGCTGCTTGGCTAGTGAATAAAATCTGAAGCTCTAAGCTGCAAAGGAGACAAAGCAAGGTAGAATCTAATTAGCCTGAAATGCTAAGAGGTAATTTGTTTAAAATAGCCAAAGATGAGAAATACCTAATGTCTCAACTAAATGCTCCTTTGTGCACTCATCACTCTTTCTGAGCTGATGGGAGCCTCTTCTCCACCTCTCAGAAGTGTGCAGCCGAGGCAGTATGGGGTTCTGTAGTAGGACTCCTCTGCAACATTATCTCACTTGCAGGTGATCATCAAATACCCATCTGGTCTATTTTGAAGAGAGCAAGTAAAAGTGAGCTTTTCTCCCCAGCCTGTTGATAAGGAAATATATGCAGAAATGGGAGCAACTCATATTGTGCACTTTGCCCTAATGTTTATTCAACCTGAAATACTGAAAAAATTCTCTGTCTGCAAGTATTCCCATTCCAGATGAATATGATCATTAAAGAAGTGAATGATATTCATGTTTTCTCTGAGTAGTCCATTGAGCTGTTGATTATTTCATCCAAAATGAAACAGCTTCTGTAAAAGAGACAAATATAGCACTTCACCTTAGACTATCCAAGAGTCTGATTGTTGGATATCTTACAGAGAAGTGGGAGACAGAGATTCAACGGCTGTCAGGCAGAGGAGGAAATTAGACTGTAGATTTTTGGGTGAGTGCTCAAGCTGTTTGAAGACAAGAGAGATGACAACATCTCCTTCTTTTCTAGCTGTATTCTTGTGTAAACCAAACCTGTTCAGGCTTTAAATTGTCCCTTCTCCCAACTTGCCATGTCTGTGAATACTGGCAAGATTTGTGCAAGATGAACTCATCATTGCAATAACTAAAAAAATACTTCTAGTCATTGCCAGAACATCTCGGCAGCTATTAGGAACTGCACTATCAAAACCTTAGGTAATTAGGGAATTTGGACATAAGCAGGATGTGGCAGTAGCATAGTCAAAATTAAGAACAAAGTTTTCTACTTAGTAAATGCTTTTATCAGAAGCCTTCCTTCATGTTGCTGTACTCTAAAATTAGAAATAAAGTAGGGAAATGCTGCTTATTCCTATGCTATTGTGAAGTACCGAACTATTTCACAGTAATGAAATTCTGTAATGCATATCATAAATACAAATTTCTAAAGTAACTTCCTGTGGATAGAAGGTCCTATTCAGAGCAGTAAGTGCTGTGGTGCTTATTTCTTTTATGATAGTTCAGAACTGTTCCTTCTTGAGCGCCTTAGGTTTATTTTTAGATTTTTCTAAATAAACTTGTAGTGACGGCTTCTAAATCTTTGGCTTAATTGTTCTCTGTTGATC
This sequence comes from Merops nubicus, assembly GCF_000691845.1. Taxonomy (NCBI): domain Eukaryota; kingdom Metazoa; phylum Chordata; class Aves; order Coraciiformes; family Meropidae; genus Merops; species Merops nubicus. Next base: position 26,918 of record NW_008600855.1, read on the forward strand.
TAGTTTCAAATGCTGTGGAATGTATTTTACCTAGAGAAGTCTCTAGATATAATATCTAGAGTATAAGAGTAGAGAAGTCTATTTTAAATAAAGTTCAGCCACAGATTTCTATCAAGAGTAGTAATAACCAATTACATCTGTATTAACCAGTGTCCAGCATGAAAAGCTATTCAGAATGAAGTTCAGAACAATATTTTCAGATGCTTAAAAATTAATATATTGTGCTAGCATGTTCTCTACAGTTTAAAAGAGGCAAATCTTCCTCTTGGAATGTGTTGGTGAGTGAGGGAACCAAGTAATGGGCCATGAATGCTTTGTGCTTCAGCTACTAGACCACTTTCACCACCTCCATTTATCAGCACCAGTCACTCTGCTTCTGTGCTGAAAAGATGCTACAAGCCTGAGTGCAGCACAGGAAGGGTGAAAACAGTTTACATGGCTATATTCTTTCTTCCTACCATTGTGGGCTGCAGCTCATGGTTCTAAAATGTTTCGCCAGCTTAACTGTGGGAAGTAACTCAGCCTCGCCTAGCTTCAATTAAGCTCCTTTAAAAGGAAGCTTCTAAAAAAACTTCCAAACTAGAAAAGTGCAGACATACATCAAAGGTAGCTGTCAAAATAAATGTAAAGTAAAAGTAAGGTACATGTCCTCTTATATAGCACTTATCTTTGCTCCATCAAATGCTTCTCTGATGCACATTCCTGTACCAGAATGGCATTTGCTAACTGCGCCGTGTTCAATCTAGCTTAGTGAACAGATTCACTATTTGCATCAGTCAGTCACTGGGAAATGTTGTCATGAAGTATATCTTTTTATAAAATATTTCAACCACAACCAACATTTCAGCCACAGGACCAAGTGCTCAGGTGCACTTGTGTTTTCTGCTGTTTGGTTTGTAAGTGAAATTTATGCAACAGCAGCCTTGCTCTTTCCACTTCTCTCTGCCTGTGCCTTTTGATAACCTTGAAGGCACGATGTCACTAGTTTAAGAAAGGTGATTTTTATGACATAGCCAAGCAGAAAGACCGAGGAGGAAAAAAAATAGCTGTAGAGTCACCTCATGATTTATCAAATGTCACAGAATCCAGAAAGGAGAGCACAGTTGCAAATTTGGCAGATGGCAGCACATGTTTCATGTGGAAACTCATTCTTTAGTTCACAGTAGGCAGAAATCCATAGAAAACCAGACATTGGATTCTAGGGCCATTTGCTTAGATTGCTTGGAAATTTTAAGGAAGCATATCATAAAAAGCCCAAAAACTTAAGATACTTACAGAAAGTTGAAAAATTAGATGGCAAGAAAAGTAGTAATTTCCATTTTGGTTTTGTCTAGATGTTATAATTAAGAAGTGTTAATGCTAAATCTGTGCTCTATGTGGCTTTCATTGTTATTCACAAACAGCATTCAGGACCTGCTTGCATCTAGACATACGAGCTTAGATAATCCCTTCAACAATGGGCTGGTTTATATCTAGATATCTTTGCATACATATTTATGTTGTGTTTACTAACTGAATTTGAAAAGTACTGCAGCAAATACTGGTGTAAAGAACTCTGGAGTCACCAAAATATATCAACTTTGTTAGAATAATATGATGACGACTGAATCTATGCTCCAGCAAGATTAAATAATTAAAAACATCACAGGAAGCCATTGTTGAATGGAGACATACTGTGTGCCAGTAAAGGATTTTTTTTTTCCCAAGTTTATCACTATCCAAGTAACATTAATTTGATATGCCTGAAAATATACTGGCTTTTGCCTGCATAACTATGTTCACATACATCATGATTATGTTTTTCTTCTACAAATTTCTAATACAACTTTGTTTTAAAGCTGTGTAATGTAGACCAAGGTTTTGACATCTGAACACAACTAACACCCCAGATAATGTAAGCACTCAACCACAAGCACTACACTAGGGTGACAGTGCCCTGACAACATGACGATATTGGCAGCTATTTGCCCTAAGATCCTAATGCCAGTATCCAGTTTCTGCACACATATCTTTTAAAGGAGAATCTCTCACTGCTAAAAGCAACATCATGTGTTAATACTCCTGGAGTATCTATCTGAATGGTGAGCAACATTTCTTGCAGTCAGATCTTTGATATAGCCTATGCTAGATGACTAGATGACCTCTATTTGGGAAAACCATCTTGGTTTTCAATGAAGTAGCCTGTTGTCCTGAGAAATGAAATGCAGAATGACATTCACTTTTCATTCTGGGCTTAAGATAGATAAACATACATATATATATATATATATATACACAGAGAGAGAGAGAGAGAGAGAGAGAGAGAGAGAGAGATATCTTGAAAGCTTCTTTTTTTCAGTCAGTTTAGATATTCACAGCTTTGAATAACATGCTTCATATGATGGCTCTAAAACCAACTAATTAGAAGCCTATTATATTGTGTCTACAAACAGGAGAAAAGAATCATTTTCTTACAGAAAATTTCTTGGGGAAAAACACATTCAGTTACTCATGGCAGTCTGTCTACATTAAGGCATTACTTTTTTACATTTGAAAATCTCATCACCTTTCCACCTAAACTGGCTTTGTTTGGATAGAGGGGCTTTTGTTTATGTGTTTTACAGATGTGAAACCTTATCATTTAAGGAGTAGGTCCTTTTATTGAAAATATATGAAAGCAGCAGAAATATATGATTACATTTCATTGTAATCAGATGGGTAGATTAGGATGCGTTTTATTTTGTATTTTACCATAGGGGGAAAAAATTACTGTTTGAGAGAACTGGAATCTGTTTGTTTAAATAGAGTAAATGTTAAAGGAAATATGCTGAGCTTTCAGCCCCGAGTGGATGTAACAGAAGTGTAGGCTATAATTAAAATTTGCAGAAATATTCTGAGGAGATAGTATTTCCCCATCATTTAATATACCACACAAAAAAAAAAAAAAAAAAGAAGAGTAAATTGGACAAATAAGGATTCATACTATGCATCTGCACTTATATTGCCGTAGTCCATAAAATTCTTGATAGTGCTTTTAAGAACACCAATACATGGTATGACAGTCTCTGTACAGTTCTCTTCTCCTGTGCAGGAGAACTGTAGTTCTATCCTAAAGTGTAGAGGTCCTACACTTTCCCAACACTATTCTGACAAGCCTTGCAAATCTCCTCTTTGGTTACATAGTTTTGAATGATGAAGGAAACACTTATCATAAAGTATCTTGTTTTCTCTTTTTTCCCTCTCATAGCTTCTGTATGCCATTTTCATCCTTCAATAGATCCCAACATTACTTTTCTTTGAAACATTTCAAAAACTTCAGTTTGAGACTTTTCCTCTAATTGCAGTGTTTCAAATTTTGCTGCTAAGATGACCAAAAACCTTTAAGCAACAGATATTTGCAACTGAAGATGCAGACAGAAACAGTAGCTATACAGATATCCATCATACTTATAAAGCATTGGCTGGTTTAGTGGGATGGAGTATGTGTAAGGTTTGTTAACTACACAGCACAGATTTGATGAGCCTTTCTCTTTTAATTCTTTGGCAGAAAAAAAGACAAGTAGTTTCAACCTCATCAAAAGTGGTTTCTTCTTAAATATCCCTGAAATAAGGGTGACTTATTATTTAGTCTCATGCTTTTCATGTTTATCTATGCAGATTGGCATAGGTAGCTAAGAATACTCTACCAGAAAAGAGAGGCAAAGAAATATCAAGTTTAACATAATTCAGGAGATGATCATATGAGGCACAAACTCATGGTAAAAATGTAGCCATAATTAAAAAGAAAAAAAATTTTAAAACCCCCCAAACAACAACAAACCAAGCCAACAGCAACACAGAAAAGAGAATTTAATTTTTATTAAAAACTGCTAGGCTTTGTTATACATTGTTTTCAATTAATTTTTCTTCTGTTAGCAAATGTCAGTATTGATGCTCAGAAACTCAGTTAGGAATGCACTGTGTCATCTTATGCATGCATGAAAAATGCTTATTGCCTTTCTACATACTTCCCTAGGAGGATTTGAAATGAACATTCTCAGGTGAAATTATGGCTGCTATTATTTCTTAAGGTCTGTACAGCTGTGTTATGCTTTTTTCTGTTCACATATTCTCTTACAGGTAAAGAACAGCTTTAGCTTGTAAAATTGTAATTTAAGAAGACAAGAGACACGCAGGAACACACAAGAGCTGCTCACTATAGCATCAAATCCAACAATGAATATTTGAATTCCATCTATCCACCCTTTCCTGTCGCCCCCTTCCCCAGTTCTCTTTTGAGAAAGCAACACATCATTTTGCTCATAAGAGTAGATTGGAATGACTGGTGCTATAGTTTCTTGCCACTTCCTTATATCTACATATTATATAGATATATATTTTGGAGGCCACTTCAGGTTAGTGAAGTGCTGGGGTTTAAACCCCCATCCCTGAATGAGGGTTGGCATATGGATGATGTTCACAACCAGGCAAGAAAGACCCTTCTGACTGGTTTTCACCCAGGGTCTGGCCAGCCTTGGGTGGGAACCGATTAGGAGATCACCACCAGGTGATGACTCTGCTTTTCACATTAGCTTGGAGGCAGGACAAGAAGCCACTTCTGTAAGAGCTGACTGCCTGCAGTAGAGTTGGGAGGTCTGTCTATATAGTGCATGTGTTGGGTTGGGGTTCTGGCTATTGGAAGAGCTCTCTGATTTTTCACAGTAAATGGAGTTCTCAGGATGCTGGGGCAGGATCATGAGTCTTTCTCTGGGAAACTACTACATAATTGGACTCGTTGTCTGGCTGATTCCATCTACTACGGCATGGTTCTGGAGTCAGCTTGCTCCCTTCTTCACACAATATGCTGTGGGTGAGTGCATTGACTTGTTCCTCCCTCTGGTTGTCTGGCACTTTGGATTTCTGGTGTGTGGTGTGATGTGATAGTGGAGGAAGGAGTTTGGCTGCTGGTCTGCCTGTGAATGACAATAGCATTCTATATGAGGGAAGTGATCAGCAGAAGAGTTGGGCAGGTAGGATATATACATGGTGCTCAGAGGTTTTGGAGAGGCAGCAAAATTTGGTCCTCTCAACTGGGATCCCTCTATGAAATATCCTCTGCCCTTTTCCTCTCTCACGCATATAAAGGTAACATATCTGTGTTTACATCAAGGCTGATGTCATTACCTGCTTGTTCCTTGTTATGCTATTTCTGAGAAATTCTATAATGCCAAATACCCAGTCCTCCTCCTGAATTTGCAGTGCACTTTAGGGGAGCAATGCTAGACCTAATAATACAATGGTCATACGGGGCAGTTGATGTGCATGAGCAGGCACCTATCTTCCCTTCTCCCTGAGGGGGAAAAAAGAAGAGGGTAGAAAAAGTGTCAAAGTGGTGATCTCAAAGACTATCCAAAATTCTTATTTCTTGCATATGTGCTAGATCAGTTATACCCTGTAGACCTTTGGTCTCTCTGGGTTCTCAGGCTATGGAGAGGCTGTTGATGAGATTCATACACATTCAGTGGTGATGCCTACATAAATTGCAAGGACAGTTACTCCCTTTTCATGTAAGTCTTTGTGGATTATTGAGACAGATTTATGGACCTTCTGGCAGGTTTTGCCTGATCCATGAAATCTCTCTCTTTCACAATTCTGGCTCTGAACCCAGTAAAGAAACTGGCACATTCTTTTCAAAGAAGAAAGAGGATTGTTCACAGTATTTGCCTGTCCATATGCATGGTGGGAGCTGCAACAAAGCTCCTGTCTCACTAGTTCAGGAAGCTTTTACCTGACAAAGCTTATCTTCAGTCTTGCAAAATCTTTCATTTTCGTTCATACCCTTGCAAGAGAGACTCTCTGCTCTTGAGACAGTAACTTCCGTTTTGTTTCTTCTTCTCCAGCTTTCAGGATAAATCGTCTATCTGTCAAGCAATTAAACTTTTGTATGAAACACTGTATTTAGAAAGGAATTCCATCTCTGATGTCTCATGTCCCTCATTCTTTCTTGTTTTAGTGAGGTTAAAAATGCTTCAAATATATTGGGCCACCCAGTGGGATAGTCAGGGCCAGCTCTCATGTGCATTAACTGAACAAATAATAGCAAATAGGAATATCCCGTCACAGACTATACATTTGAGGTACTTTCTGATGTAGGCTGATGAGGATTTCACTTCAGAAAAGAGAACTGAACACAATTTTCCCACACACTAATATTAGATAGCACAGGAAACTATCTTCAGCAGAAGTTACAAGAGCATCATAGGTTATGTTTGGGAATAGTCTTAGGATGGTAAATAAACTTATTGCAAAAAAGAAAGAAACCCCACCAATTTCTATGTACATGTTCTTTTCAACTCCTTTGCAAAACTCACAGGGTTTTTTGAGGGTGTATATCCTTGCATCTTCTTAACAAAGAAGCAAAAAAGCAAATTAACAAATTACACCTGAAGGCAGAGAAATATAACTCTATTGAGAGCTACAACTTTAAGATAAAAATGTGCAGATGTTTTGGTATGCTTTATAATTTATAACTATGAAATTCCTGGTTCACAATGCTGGTATCATAAATAAAGGTTTCATCACAAAAGCATTTGGGTCCCGATCTCATCCCGGTGTTGATAAATCTCTTGGGAGTTTCAACAATGCAATTTTTGACCAGGGCTGCCTAAGAGGCCAGAAACATAGGACAGGGAAGACATCTCCACTCAGTAGGTTCAGATCCTGACATTATAAGCAGATAGGTCACATCATCCCTTCCATGAAAAGTCCTGAATTTTATTGTTTTGTCATACAGGGATATTCTTCTCATTTTTATTGTCTATGTATTAATAGTTAATTTATAATAATTTGCTCCTCTATTAACATTTCCCTTTAGAGAACGTTTTTTTCCTCTTGTCAATAACTGTTCCTTTTATACGTTAGGGGAAAGTACTAATCTCTCCTCTTAGCCTCTGTCTTACAAAGCTAAACGAGCCAAGCTCTTCTTCCTATTCTCACACAGCGAGGTCTCCATGCTCCTGGTAAAGCTTTGCAATACCTGCTTTTGCTTTACATCTGTCATTACCATCAGGGGGTGAGTTGGTTGTATTTGTGAATTTAGGTGACAACATACAAAAGTCAGAAATAGAGATCTGTCGGGTCATTATTTCCATCTCGTTTTATTTCAGATTTTTGCCCCTGTGATGTTTCCTACAAATAAGTCTATTCTGAAATATCTCCCAACTTGCTAATTCTTAGAATGAAACTTTAATCAGAAGACATAAATCAGAAGTAAATATGTAATCAGGGGGTAATCCCCATAGTCATCAGTTTACAGGTAAAAATAACAATCTGCATTTGGAACCTGCAAATGTGCTAGACTGATCACAAATCTAAAATGAACTGATATTCTTCTAAGAATTTAAAAAAAATCTTATAGAATTTAGACTTCAATTTGAAAAGCAGAAGTTATGCTTCAGCCTATTGTACAAAAATCTTATTTAAGTCAACAATAAATAGCATATGGTATATTAAGATACACAAGAATATTAGCAACACAGGTATTTATTTTATGAAACCTCACAAATTTTCTGTCAGCCCCCTTTTTGGAATTTACAACAATGCAGTTGGTAATTGTATATTACACATACAAAAACATAATTAAAGAGCCTTCTGCCATGAGACATGCAAATAACATACATTTGAAAATGCAAACTTAATGGTAGAAGAATCAGCTGGAGATCTGTGTATTGACAGTATTTGGAGAGATCAAATCATTTGACAAAGGATCTAAATTCTAGTGAGCACCAGGATCAAACCACTATTAAAATAATTTCCATCTCGGCAATGTAGCAGAAAAAGCGGTTTAAAGCACAGTTAAAAATATCTACTGTGACTCAGAATCTTTGAATATCCAAAATAAAACCAGTCAGTAATGTGCACCTGCGACCCTTTTACTTGTTTTTGTAAATGATTTGTCTTCATTTTTAAGAGAAAGTATTTGCAGTGCAGGACCCGAAAGTAGAAGATGCCAGAAGTTTCTAGCCTTCTGAGAAACAGCAGGTTTCTGCTACAGCAAACAAAGAAGCAAACAGAAAAACAATCCAAGATCCTGTTTGTATTGGCTTAAGTATTGCTTAAAAATATGACACAGGCTGTTTGCAGCATTACTAGTAGCAGTCATTTATCTCTGCATCTTTCAGCAAAGAAAATATGATGGGAATCAAGAATTTGCAGTAGCAACAAAAAGTGGTATGGACATTCAGCTGCTAAGAATAGAATGGGAAAACTTATGGCGAGGATTGTATCAAAAAGGCAATAGACTCATAGAAGGTCTGGACTGGAAGGGATCTGCAAAGGTCATGTAGTCAAACCCCCCTGCCACAATCAGGGACATCTCCAACTAGATCAAGCTACTCAAAGCTTCATCCAGCCTGATCCTGAATGTCCCCAGGGATGGGGCCTCCACCACCTGTCTGGGCAACCTATTCCAGGGATCTATCACCCTCATACTGAAGAACTTTTTCTTAACGTCAAACCTAAATCTACCCTTTTCTTGCTTAAACCATTTAAAAACCTTTCACAAGTTGGTCTGAAGAAGTGAAATAGTTCTGTGTTTTTCCACTTTTCTTTCCAAGATGGTATTGAAAAATTCTGAAGTATTTCAGTTTTGTCATTTTTAATAATTCTTTTTTATTTTGAAACAAACTTTTTCAAAAAGGTAACCTATATATATTTTAAAGGAAAGGTAAACAGGTTCTGAAATTTAAAGACCAGAATTTGGAGGAGGGTCTTTTTTTCCCCCCCAGATAAAAGGAAACAATAGAAAAAATTGAGAATTCTTTAGAAAAAAACCTATGATTTTTAACTTAATTTGGGGTTTTCGTACATATTTTTCTATCAAAAGATAGAAGATTTTAATATTTATTTAAGGTATTTCAGTATTTAAGTTCAGTATCTTTATGGTAGTTGGAGAATTTGCTTGTCAATTTAGGCTTTTTTTTTGGTCTAGCTTCAAACAAAACTGGAATTGAACACAAAATTTCCATCATCTGAGACACATTATTTGGTAGTAGACATGTCAGTTGTGCAATCCAATCTTTTCTTTTTTCACCCCCAGACAGAAATGCACCAGTATTATTATGCTGCCTGTACTAGATAAGCTGGGCTATGACCTTCCTGATCGTGAAGCACCTGTGTGGTCATCTGGAGCATCCACAGGAAAACTTCCATCATCTTGGTGCTTTGTCAACAAGCTGCCAAGGATACCTATGATAACTAACAGTTGTGGTGAACTCTTAATTCTAGTTAGTTCTTCTTAAAGCTTACACAATACATGCCAAAGGAATTCTGCCTCTTATGCACAGCATGAAATTATCGAATTTTAAGGCAATTTTATCACAGTGATTCCAAGAGTGAAGTATGCAAGAGGAACAGCTGATCAGGCAGCCAGATTCCTCGATTTTCAGTAATGAATCAGCAAACTGTGCAAAGTGTGAATGTTTCATGGTCTTTTTAGTGCCTTCCTTGCTTTTTACCATTCTTCATGCTCCTTAATATTGCTTCTGCCGGGTGCTAGCCCTGTGTGGTGCCTGAACACAAATACTGAAATGCAGCTTCAAGTACATACATTGACCAGCTATTTGTGAGCAGCCCACGTGTCATTATATAACAATTATATAACAACTCATACAGATCTTGGCTTAGCTAAAATAATTTCTACAGTGGCTTGAATTTAAATTGTGCACTTATTCTTAAACCATCTTGGAAGTAGTTTACCTTTTGGTTTCCTGCATCTTTGTGGTTTTTTTCTGTCTGTTAGAATGACATAGATTAAATGTAATACCTCAGAAGTGACATTTCCCTTTTGTTTTTCAGTTGGTTTTAGTTTGTATTGTTTTTATTTATTTTTTTTTTTTAGATTTTAAATAGCAGGACCAGGTTTTTAGGTGGCTTAAAACCAAACTTTCCAGAACTGACTGGAAATTCATAAGGCTCTATTAAACACTGACATATTTTCCTTCTAAGAGCACGTAACGAATTCTCCTTAGATCTGTACCTGAGGCATTACTTTCAGCAAGTTTTATTTTTTTACAAAGGCTATTGAAGACATTTCCTTCCCCCCCCCTTCCCCCAACTAATGGGTTTTGCTATATAAATCCACATGGAAATTGCATGGAAGGAAAGTTTTTAATTTGTCCTAAAGAAAACTTGCAGCTGCATTTTTTTCCCTGTGATACATTGCCTGTTGATTATTGGAGTACCCTCCCATACCCTAATTGCTGTTAATTTTTACAATAGTAGGATGTGTGGTTTCTATGAAATCACAGATGATCTCAGCATGCATCTAATCTTCATACTGATTTACAGAAGACAACCAATGGCTCAGCGATACCAGTGCATATCCCTGGCCTGGCCCTGCCAACTAGGACAGACCTTGCCTAATCTTCCTCTGTAAACAAACATGACTTGTTTGAGATTACTGAGGGAAATCGAGGGGCTATATCAGATTAAATATTGATCCCAAAGTAGTATGCTGCTCTTCTCTCTTTTGTTTTTTTAATAGCAGCACTAATAGCGCTCTGCTCTTACTGCTGCTTTTTGAGAGACTGATGCTTCCAGCAGCTTCCTGGTGCAGAGTGCTCCATGGAGGCACTTCTCTCCGCACTGAAGATACCATATTCTCAGTTTCTTTGGGGATTTATAATGTCTACTGTGACTTGTATGCCCTACAATAATTAAATAGGAAAGTTACAATTTTCTATATTAGAGGCACAATTTCAGTAACATTGAAAGAAGGCGGGAACTGATCTATGATTTATTACTGAATAGCACTAAAAAAATTTTTTTTAGAAGTATTTAATGTATTTACATAGTGATATAACACTACTGAGAACAGCACATGCACAACTCTAAAGTAAAGAGTTTACCCCAGATGTTCAGCCCCAAAATGCTGGGCAGAACTCTGTTGAAGTCAGGAATAGATATTTAAATTCCAACGTCTGAGGGAAAAAAAAAAAAAATTGAAAACCCACAGAAGGCAGTAAAAAGTAGATTACTGGATACTGGCTGGGGCGGGGGGGAAAGGCAACATTGATTATGGTGGAGAAAATGTCTGAGAGGAATATGGCCAACAAATTTGAAATGATGAACTCACTCTGAGTAAATACGTATTCTGTATTCTTCGCAGGTTAGTATATAAGGTTATTTTACTTGCACAATAATAAGGAATTAATATGAAACTATTAGTTTTAAATTCATCTGTATTTTGAGTTGTTTCTCCTAACAACTCTTTCTTATACACAAAACCTTTTTTAAAGAGATAATGTAGACTCATCCATTGGGCACCACTTGCATTGCTGTCAATGCATTTTCTGTTTAGCAATGGCAGGACAAATCTCCTCTACTTTGTTCTGCTCAAACTTAACTGACACAGACTGACTTGTTACCAGCAAAAATTACTGGTGTAGTCAGGGAAGAAGAAAGGATACCAGAGATAAAACGGATTTCAGAGGGTTGGATATTCAAGGGCTTCAAACCACTCCTATCCACTGGCCATTTCTTCTGCAGCATACGGTAGCAGAGCCCCTCGGATGGTAAATGGAGTGGACACTCTACAGTAACAATCACCAGTTACCAAGGCCTGTGGGATATGGTTAGACTCTTTAGAAATCTTCTAAACGTCCCTAGCAAGATACCTATATATTCAGGACTTATTTAGGAGACAGGATTTTGGCCATTGTGAATTCCAGCGTA
>NW_008600855.1:38639-42229 GCF_000691845.1 Merops nubicus
TCAAAAGGCTTTTGCCAGTCATGCTTAATGAATAATAATAGTGAAAGTGGGATTATTTTATAAAACACCTTGATGTATCAGATGTAAAGAGGCTTTCTGCTGCATTATCTCTAGCATTAACAGTGGTCATGTTTGTGGTTGGAAGCACGGATATGCTCCATCTTGGGGATCACACATTGTGGAATTTGCAACAACTGAATTTGTCACAGGTATTATCTAGCCCAGTATATTGTCTCCAGCAGTGGCAGGAGGAGATGCTATTTGGAGACAGTCTGAAGTTTTATAGTCTGTTCACCTAGCACTGTCCTAGGAGCCACAGCTCTTGGACTCTAGGTACTGAAGGCGATTCCCAGCCTCTCCGTTTACCATTTACACATCTGTTGCCTATGGATTTTGCCAATTATTTTTCAAACCTGCTGATGAAGTCTGCTTCCAGAAAACCTCTTTGAGTAATACTCTGTAGAAGACTACTACCCACTGTTTAGGCAAGGACTTTCACTTGTTTTACACTTGTAACTGATGCACGCTACCTCCATAGCAGGAGGCCCTTCCATGCTCCTTTTCCTCCATTCCAAACACCCTCTTGAATGCTTTCGTCAACTTTGGAACTAGTCGGTTGTGTTTTCAAAATTATGATACAGGTATATCACAATAATCTGATATACACTTTTAATCAGTATTTCAGACACTAAGTATTATTCTCCTAATCTTTTCAGGTTTCAGGTTGGGCTCATTTTCCTCATCTTTCTCTCACAATTGTTTCTGAAGGTGTTTAATTTCAGAGGCAAAAATCAATGGCAAAGGGGAGGAAAAAATAAAGATGTTTTTATTTAGAGGCCTGAGGTAGTATTAAGTAAAAATTGGGACAGCTTTTCAAGCACCACGAAGCATCAGTATTCAGTTTTATGTTGTGCTACTTAACTGTAAAGCAAAAGCTGTGAGATGGGATGGTATCTTCTAGTAAAATGGTTCCTCTTATCTTGAGCACAGTGCACACACACAGATCACACCAGCTTTTTTGCTATTCTGAAGAATACTTCCTATTTGGACCCCAGCCCAATAGCTGGATTGTCTCTGCATAAGTCTCTCCAGTCTCCTGCACCTAATAATACAAACTTCAGTTTGGTGGCCTCTCCCTGTAGCCTTTAGCTTAAAAGAAATGTTTTTAAAAGTTTAAAAGTTATTTTAAAAGATGTACAGGAAATGTCACACAAAGGATCATAAACCATGAGGAAAATAACCCTTTACTTTTTATTTATGTGTCTGCTAAAACTTCCAAGTTCTATCCCTTGAAAATTAGCTTTACCTTGTAAGCAATTTAAAAAAAAATAAAATAAATTATGTACTTAACTACACTGCAAAGTTACCTAGGACAGTGAACTTAAAAGGTAAGGGCACTGGAATATAGCTTTGAGTTACACAAGGAGAGGGTAGAGAAGAGGCTATCTGATCACTGCTATCAGAGAGGAGAGTAAAGATAATGAGAGGACTGAAGTGAAGGTCTGAGCGCCAGAGCCAGTCACTGCTGGTATGTCACAGCCTCAGGTCACAAGCAACGTGGAATTATAGGAGGTATGTTTGAAAAAGGAAAATTTTATTAGAGCCTTCCGTAATATGAAGAGAGATTGGTAAAGTGCTGTGCTATTCACGGAGACCAAAGCTGCACATCTTCTGTGTGCTGAGGAACTGTTCCTCTTCTCTGTTCTGATCGGGGCACAGCAGTCTAGCAGATACTGAACTCCTTATTGCTGTGTAGGCACAAAACACAACTCTAAGGACAGTTCCACTGAGCAAAACTGGAAGGAGAAAGGAACAGCATCCAGCATCAGATTGGTGTCTGCCTCTAATTTACAGTTTACTGTTTGGCAGATCCTGCCACCACTTACTTGCTAATGTCCAGTTTGGTAATCTGTGTTGGGTGATGGTGCCTTTGGAATGCTGGCATTGTAAGAACTTAGGCAAAATATTTTATAATTTGATGCAATTTGCAACAGCATGGCTTGGGTAAAGCAGCTGTATTTGCCAAGCTCTGAAAAGATTCATCACAGACAAAGAAAAATGTGGGCATGATGATATAGCCGAAAAAAAATGGTAATACTGACTTAAAAAAAAAAACAACCAAACAACAAAAACCAAACAAACAAACAACATGTTTTCTTCACTATTATTTTAACAGAGACATTTGTTCCCATGATGGACAGACGTCTGCACTCCCTAGACAGTGAGAGTCCCCAGTTAGAAGCTACTCTCCTGACACTCAGGATGTGTTTCAGTTTCCTCATTTATCTAGAGCAGTATGATGGTGAAGGTGTAAATTATTCTAGGAAGTTCTCCAGAGGATGCCTACTGCTCCTGCAGAGCTCCAGATGCAGCCAGAAACATATTAGCCCCCTGTTATCCCATGTCTGAGGCTGCACTCAGAAAACTGCTTATTCCATTTCTCCTGCTGTCTGCCTTGAGACCAACAGCTCCAGGTGAAAGAATTACATAATTCATTTTTTTTTTTCCATACACATGCTGCATAGCTCATGACTTTTTATAATACAAAGTGTGAAGACTGATGTTAGACATGGACTACTGAATGTAGTCTATCTCACAGCTTACAGAGAACACAGAAGGAGGAGACAATTAGTGAACATGATTCATTCCCTTTTTAATACTATAGTCTCTGTGACATCATCTTTTGTTTCTTAAAGTACTGCACCTGATTTGCCTACATAATCTTGTCTAATAATCTATGCCATTGCTTGTCAATCTGTGGGGGAAATTGCTTCCTCATTCTCACTTTATTTGACATTACCGACAAGTAACGTTTCTTTTCCTTCCTGATTACATTCACCTACATGTAACTGAGCTTTTACTTCTGCAGTAGCTTTTGCTGAAGGCTGTGTTAGAGTTCAGATTAAGATACGGTTCCAGTGCTCTCTGTTCATGTCTAGTGAAATAAATGAAACATTTTAAACATGGTAATCTTGACTGTATGTACTATCCTATCTGATGTCATTAGAGTAGCAAGCTATCATTATGCAGATATTGTCCAATATTCTGGGTGACAAATTAGTATTCATACTGTACAGATTTTTTTTTTGTGCAGCAGCAATTTTTTGCATCTGTAAAAGCAGAATTCAGCCAAACCTCTGAACTCCTGTAATATAATTTTAGGCTTTGTAGTATTTTTATAAATCAAAAACAACGTAGTGTTGTCTTTATTCTTACTGGCCTTTTAGGAAGGCAGGGAATGATAAACCACGGCTGAAGAGCCACACCGGAAACTTCCATTCACAAATACTTGGCAGGCTTTTAATTCCTAGCAAATATCAACAGCTCTTAGATTTGAAACGCGGTGAAAGGAGAGCGTGGCCATGTACATCCAGCCTAGAATATCATATTTAGGGGGCTGTTCTGCAGGGACCTGTCACATTCTCAGATAGCCGACAGCTCTGGGCTTCTCTAGAGAGTTATGGGGTGTTTGTGTCTCCCTACGCCTCGTCCACAAAACCGAACAGGATGGCGATGCCTCCTGAGGGATGCTGCGCGGGAACACCACTTGGCACCCACTCCCGCACCGGCCGACCTACACCCTATCGCTG
>NW_008600856.1:0-10146 GCF_000691845.1 Merops nubicus
GAGAGTCCAATGAAAGGCCACAGAGCTGATGAGGGGACTGAGGTGTCTCTCCTGTGAGGAAAGGCTGAAAGAGCAGGGGCTGCTCAGCCTGGAGAAGAGAAGGCTCCAGTGGTCTATAAACACGTGAAGGGAAGGAGCAGAGAAGACAGAGACAGGCTCTTCCCAGTGGTGCCCAGTGACAGGACCAGAGGCAGTGGGCACCCACTGAAACACAGGAGGTTCCTTCTGAACACCAGGAGACACTTTTTCCCTGGCATGAGCCAGTGACCAAGCACAGGTTGCCCAGGGAGGCTGTGCACTCTCCATCCTTGGAGAGACTCAGAAGCTGCTTGAAAATGGTCCTGGGACACTGGCTCTGGGTGGCCCTGCTTGAACAGTGGGGCTGGACCATCAGACCTCCAGAGCTCCCTCAACCACCCGGTGGGTCTGTGACATACCATATGTACAACATTTCAAACTCTGCAGTTAAAGCCCAAAATAAAAATACATCTGCCAGAAAAATCAGGAAAGAAAAGGGCACTAGGAAGGAACAAATAAAACACCCAATAAAATCAGATTGTCCAGCAATTAAATTTGGTTAATTCCCCAGGATAATTGAAGCATGTCAGGAAATTTTTGGTTTGTTTATGTTTGTATAATTACTATTTCTTCAAACTATTTTGTTTTCCTCTGATGGATAAAAAGAAAGGCAATAAAAGGCATAGAAAAGACTTTGCCCCTCTTCTGGCAGAAATTCCAAAGAACCAGATCAACTGTCTCCCCCACCCAAGACACAACTGAGGAGACTCCCACATGTTTGCAGAGAGGTCTGCATCAGACCACACAGCAGCACAGCCCTTGTGTCTGTTGCTGACAGGCCCATCCTGTGAGTGCTTCAGAGGACACGGCTCCATCCCTGCGTGGCTGGTTGGGGCCGATGAGGATTATTGATGAGATCTCGTGTGCCACTGCAGCACCATCTGAAGGGGGGACACTCCTCCCCAGCCACTCCCATGGCCTGTGGCTGGGCTGGGGCTGCCCACAGCAGCCCAGATGATGAAAGAGCAGGGATGAGGTAAGAAGGTTGGACTTGCTAACGGCTTCCTCTCACCAAGCCTCACAAAGCCTGGAGTGTTGTGGCAGCAGGCACGAGTGAAGCAGCTCTCAGCAGTGCAGCTGGGGACTCACTGTGTCCTTGTGGATCAAAGGAGGTGACCACATGACTCCACAGTGGTAGTGGGACAGATGCAACTGAAGTCCAAAAGACCTAACTTTTTGGAATAGGAATTTGTACCATAAGAAGTCTTTAGAATACCTCCTCCTGAAGAGAATCTCTGCTTGAGCAGAGAGTGGCAAGCCATGGGGAACAAGAGTTGAAGGGACAGCAACTGTGGCTCCTTCCAGGCTCCCCCTGACCCTTGTTTCTGAGGAGGGAATACACAGTTGTCTTAGATGGTATTTAAGAAATCTGAGTCAGGAACTTAAAACTACAACAACACATAAAGAAATAATGATATATCTAGTGAGAAAGGAATGCATGAGGGAGAGATCTCCGTCTGGATGCCACACCAGCAAGTAACAGCAAATAGGTTCAAATTGGAAGGGCCTTTTCCTTAAGGAACCAGTTGGTCTCCTCTGTTTGGAGGATCACTGAGCATTTTGCAGGGTTTGGTCTCTGCAAGAACCTGCTCTGCACCTTTCATGGATGTTGCCTGATCCATTCTGATCCACTGGCTCCCGCCTGACCTACTCCACTCTGGACCTTTGAGATTTAAAGCTGGAAACATTCCCTGGTTTTAGTTTGTTTTTTTTTTCTTAAACCTAGCAATCACCTCACAGAAATAAGGGCAAACTTCACAGGATAACCCTGTTTGTGTTGTGCTGTTAGGTACAAATATACTGCCAAGCAGCTGCCATTTTTTTACCTCCTACATCTTTACATCATTGTATATCTTCATTTTTTTGTAATGTCTGGAAGATTTAAAAAATAGATCTATGTTTATTCCTCATAATAAATGGAAGTTTATCATAAGGCTAAACATAATAAACTACTGCAGCCAATACTTTAACTGATCATCAACGCATTTTAACTTGCACTTATTTTCCCTATGGAACAATAGATTTTTTAAAAATGTATATATTAGAGGTGAAGTTTCTTTTCCCAGCAGTTCCTACTGATAGTCTGGACTTTAAACATTAAGGTCCTGTAAACATAAAATGAAATACAACCATGCAAAAGTAAACAGGATAAAAATCTAAGCTTTCTGTAAGTGTTGTCTCTGATCTTTAAATATTTCCTTATGATCTGGGCACAGGCAAGAGATTCCTTTTCTTTTTCACAATTGACAAAACAATAGTGGTTTTGGATTTTTACAGTTTTCTCTCTCATTTTCAGTTGTAGGTAATCACCAGTTCTTTTAAGTTCTGTCAGAGCAACAGAGTCTATGGAGGAGCATGCACGACTTGATAGCAATGGGAAACTTTTTGGAGAACATTATTTTAGATTCTGCTGATAGTTTTCCTGTACCTCCAAAAAGCATCTGGGAGATGTTTTTTTCCTCCCTCTACATAGTACAGCATTGTTTGACTGTGCTTAACAACTTTAAAAAACCCCAAACTTCTTTAAAGCTAAATCACGACCATCTTAATCATTCCCTTTCTCTCAGTCTGGGTCTTTGATCCCCATCTTCATCTCTTTAAATAAACTGTTACGCAGCTCTCAAATTAGAAATAGCCTCTGAAAAACAATTTTTGCACGTCAGCTCAGGAGAAATGAGTGTCCTTCCAGGTGAGAGTGCCTTTATTTCTATTCTAAGCCCTTTGTTTCTGTTGTCTTTTTTGAGATAAAAAAACCTTGGAAAATAAAAAAAAACCCAACCATCCTCATATCTTTCCTCAAATTCCCTGAGCTCTTCTTTTATACCTCTAGGAGAAAATGTACTTTGGGTTGTACCAGGCAAAGGAAGATGACATGGATGGAGAGTTAAGACTTGGAGAAAGAGGGAGAACTTAAATGGGGCAATAGTATCCACATAAACTCTGAGTTTTCCTTCTCTTGGAGAAAAGATTCAGAAGCTTCCAAATGGGACAGTTTGTAGTTATTAAACTGTTCACCATTAGGTACTGAACTGAAGGTTGTCCCTTTTGAGTGACACTAGGTACACTGTTTTTAGTGTTACTGCTTTTGTTATCTCCAATAATCTGAAGAACAAGGTGTAGAAACAGAGATAACTTTAAGAATATATTAACTATGGAGAAGAATGCCTAAATATCTATTAACCTTATGGTCTTCCCTTTTTCTAAAGATTTCATTTGCATTTGCTGTACAAATCATCTCCATCAGCTGGAACTTCTTCCCTCTATCAGCTTCTGGAAAGTAAAGCTTAGGCAAAAAGTGATGCTCAACAGAAAACAAGAACACCAAACCACCACTCATACTACAAAAACCTTAGAGAAATAGAAAAAAAAACCCAAACCCTGTGAAGGTATCTTGTGCAACAAGCTCACTATGCAAAAATGAGAGCAGCAGCTAAGTTTCTTTTGCCTTTTTTTTTTTCCTTTCTGAAGCTGACATATAACATGCTACTAATGGCTTAAAAATTTGATATGCTTATGACCATTACTGTTAATAAAAATATCTTCCTGTCCACAGACATCTCTACAAAATGGTTTGAATCACAGTTGTTCACCTCTGTCTCTGAACACGTATCAACTAGAGCTGCATGGTTTGGGAGAACTCAAAACTAATATATTAGTATATTTAGTATAATTTATCTGCTTTCCTTATTACTTCTTCTGCATGTGCAGGAGTGAAAAAGGTTGGATTCCCTTGTCATGTGAGTTCCTCCAGAAATAAATATGTGATTTTGGTGTTGGAATGAGAACCCAGGATCACCTTGGCTGGCAAAGCCAGGGGATCCTCGCTGACTCCAGCTGATTTTCCTTCCACTAACCCACAAAGCAGGGGAAACCCTTCAGAGGGATGAGGGAAATAGGACATCTTCTCTTTTATCCTGTCTGCTCCTTCAAGTTTGGATGACTTCTGGTATCATGCCACTGCTGCCTTCCCACAGAGAAAAGAAAGTACTTCTAAGAGGTTTTTTTTTTTTTTTTAATATTACTATTACTATTATTTTTTAAAATGAGCTAGAAAGATGTGGAAATTAGTCTGGTCTTCAGTGTAATGAGAATTCAGTTTCTCACGATGAGTTGCTAGTTGAAGTCTGGTCAGTGGAATCCCTCAGATTTTTGTTTTCCTATATAGTGTGAAAGGATCCTTTCAGACAGATTAGCCTTTTGGAGACCAATAATAAAGAAGATACCATGTGCAGAATTTTGTACTCCCTCCATTACCTTCAGGGACAGAAGCAAAGGCCCATCATGACAGATCTATGTGAAGAAGCAGATTCAGAAGACCTTGCTGACAAAACCTCTTCCAGAAACAACCTTTGAGCTTCGTGCCCTCTGCTCAAAAGTTGTGTGAACTCAGCCTTTTCAAAGAGGGGTTGCCCTTCAAGCCAGCCTGAGAACTTTGCAGAGGCCTCAGCTGCCAAACGGAACGACACACAAAAAGAGGCAGAGCTCTCAACCTCTTCAAATCAGGAATAGGATTTCAGCTGCTGAAGAAAATATGTGAAACTATGCACCCAACTTTTCTCTAGGAATAAAACCTCACACTAACTTTAACTGGTGAAAAACTAAAGACAAAGCTCTGTGCTTAAAGCGAAGGATACCTGAAGCTGAAGGTTACAATATCAAATCTTTAATTTATTTATTTTTTTAAATCCATTAGACATTGTAGGAAGAAACCAAGGAGGTTAGGCCCTCATCTTCTGTTGTGGCCTGAGGTTCAGAATGGCAGGGGAGAGTGAAAAGTTACAGCAAACAGGGCGTGCATGTGTGTGTAAAAGCATGAAAATGGAAACTGCTTTCAGAAGGCTCTGCCACTAGGATCATGGACAGGACCAAAAAATAAGAAAAAGACAAAGACAGCACTAGTCTGGATGCCAGCTCTTGGTTATCTGCACTGCTAACACAATAGGGCCAGTGTTTTCAGTGGACACTGTCAATGTTCTTAGTCTTAAATTAGAGCAAGCAGCTGTTTTAGCGTACAGCTGAGCGTGACATAAGCCTGTGTAAACACTCTCCTCTGCCACATTCTTCCAAGTGGATCAGGGTTGGATTCTTCCTCCCCTCCTGGAGAATAATCCTCTTCCCCAAAAGTTCTAAAGAACTCTTAAACCACAATTGAATTCTGCCACTAGAAAGCAACAAAAAGAGCAGGGGGACAACACAGTTTGTCAGGTGGGGGTATCGTGCATCGAAATCTCTACTTTGAAGGCTAGGAACCCTGACAGCATTCCACAAACATGTTATCCTGATTCCCTGCAGCCTACGTTTTCCAACGCCAGCCTGCTTGGCACATTCCAAAGTCAGTTTTGATAGTAGGGACAGGAAATCCCAACTTCTGGTTCCTATTGGTTAGTACATAAAATAATCACAAAGCACAGTGATATGTGTCTGACCCTCCAAAGAAATACACCGCAAGAATCAAGTGATTTGGTTTCAAAAAATTCCTTCCTGTCTTCACATCTTAAGTGGATTCAACTCCTGAGGATTTTTAAAATCGAAACTTTAAAATTGCATAACAAGCACTGGCAAAATCTGAAAAACCTGGTAGAGCTGACAATAAACATCTCTCTCCATTCTCCTCCACCCAGCAGTTTTCATATACTTTTTGGGGCATCTAGAGGTCAGGCAGAGAAACTTGAGAACATACTGCAACAAATGAGCAACAATTTCCACAGCACCAAAATTATTAAGTTGAAACCATGACATTGATTTGCATGAAAAGGCAGCTGACCTCCATCTCATGACTTATTTTTAAACCAAATCAACTTTGAAGCTGACAAAAGCAGATAAACTGCCCAATCTTCCAGTTCTCAGTTAAAGCCTGTGGAGATGGGAGAACTCACAGCAGAGTTGCTCCCCTACTGTAGAGAGATAAACCCAGTGGCCATGGACAACACTGGACAACAGAGAAGACTGACAATTCCTGGAAAAGCTGCAGGAGAAGCACCAGGACTCAGGGAAGACCTTGCCAAAGAGGAAACTGCAAAAGCAGCCAGTTCAATGCTCAATTCTCACTCTTTAAACACACTGCCCCTTAAGAGGGACCTGTAATTTCTACAGTGATTCCTCTATTGTCTTAGAGCACCAGGTCTCAGGGAAGACCCTGCCATAGAGGAAACTGCAAAAGCAGACAGTTCAATGCTCAATTCTCACTCTTACCTTTCCATGCTACCTCTTTAAACACACTGCCCCTTAAGAGGGACCTGTAATTTCCATGGTGATTCCTCTATTATCTTAGCCCTATAAAACTACACAACTTACTTCTTGGTGGGTTGTCTTCAGGCTGTGCAGGATGGTGGCCAACAACTACACAGTGATGGGGACAGTACAAGAAATGTGCCTGTCATGGAAAACAGTTTCACCTAGGCTACCTGAAACAGAGAGTGACTCTAACACCAATGAACACCTTGGCCTTCTGTGACCATCTCACACCATCACCACTTCTTCAAGAGTTTATTTGGCTCTTGGACAACTGGGACCCACACAGCTGTTACACCAGTTCAGCAGCTGCTAATCTAGATGCTTTTTGTTGATGGTTCAATCCATACAGCTTGAATGGTGTTTCACCAGATGTCCTTTCTCTGTCGCCAAGTTCAAGAAAATGTATAAACCAAGAGTATAAACTCCATCTACGAGTGCTCAAGCTGGAGAAAACTCTAAGTTTAGGTGTGAATAAAAAATATCAGCATGCAGCTTGTTGCTCCAGAATTCTTGGTTCTGTTATATGCATTATACAGAGCTGCATTTTCTTTGCAAGAAAGTTGCTGATTAATCTCACCGGTTACAGATGCACCAAAGCCCTGGAAGGAGACACTTCTCTGCATGAAGAAGGTACAGACGTAGAGCCACAGAGAAATTTATGTTGGAAGAGGTCTCTGGATGATCCAGTCCAACCTCCTGCTCAAAGCAGAGCTCACGTCACATTTACAGGGGGGTGCTCAGGCCCTCGTCCAGCTGAGTTTTGGAAGTTTCCAAGAATGAGGTTCTGGGCAACCTCCTCATGTCTGGCCACTGTGAGTTTTTTTCCTTGATGGCTAATACAACCTCCCCCTGCCACAGGCTGTCTGTTATCTCATCACCATGCACCTCTGAGAGTGGGCTGGCTCTGCTTCTGTAACTCCTCTCCTCCTCCAGGCAGGGGCTGACTCTCCCTAAATCCAGCCTTAGTCTTCTCTCTTCCAGGCTAAAAGGGATGGTTTTCCTCAGCCTCCCCTTGCACGCCATGTGCTTCACCCCCCTAACCACGTTTGTGGTTCCTCCACTGGACTTGCTGCAGTTTTCTGACGTTTCTGGACGGGTGCAGAACTGGACACATGCCCTGGACATGGCCTCATGTGTGCTGTCTGGAGGGGAATAATCTTCCTAACTCAATTCAGATGCACAAGACACTGAAGACGTATGTTCAACATCTCCACCAGGTCTCCAAGATGACTTTCAGTGGAACTGCTACTTGGCCACAGGGTCCCCTGTCCCTGCTGATGCCCAAGGTTGTTTTGACCCAGGTGCTGGCCGTTGCACTTCTCTTTGTTGAACTCTTTGAGGTTTCTGGCAGCTCAGCCCTGCAGACTGTGCCAAGGTCCTTGTGGATGACAGTCCTGCCTCCAGCCAACCAACTGCTTCCCCCACTTTTGGAGAATACCAGTCAAACATCCATTCCAGTCAGCTGGTTCATCCACCTCCCAGCTCCTGCAGTGGATTCAGCTCCTGTAGTTATCTAGTGTGGAAGATGATGAGATTTTCCAAAATACTGGAAGCACAATTATGGTAGCACTGGGGATTGAGGAAAGCTGCCATTGCCCAGCACTGAGGTTTATGCTGCATCAGTTCTTCAGGACTTTGCCTATACTGTACAGGAGCTGAAGAGCCATGAAAACCCTCACCAGAACCAACAGAGGCAAAAGGCCAATGAGCTAGGAAATGAAGAAGTGAATGTAGACAGACTAGAAAACAGTTTGTTTCATAGTCACGACCCTCCTCTCCCGCCTGGTATTTATGCTACACACACACACAGAGCCTCAAGTGCTTGCACATATATATATTTTTTTTTTTTGCTTTCTGAATTTCAAGACAGCAACAATAAAGTCATCCAGATTTTAAAGGCAGATAAAAATATTTCTTTAGGATACTCTTCTGACATCTGCAGAGAGTTATCAGAAGGGTTTTTTTTTTTTTTTCCTCTTTAAATCCGATTGCTTCAAGCCAAAGAAAAGTTTTACACTAAAAAAAAATAAGTCCCCAATAATGCAGAGAATTGCTAAAAACAGTGGTAGGGAAGAGGTTGTTCTGCCTGGTGGAAGGAGTGAACCTGCAGAAGAGAGGACTGCTCAGTGGGGCCAGCTCCAGCACTACCTGCCAAGCCAGCCTCCCTCCCAGACTGGAGCTCCAAGCGTGAGACACAGCCAGTTGGCTCTGGTGGAATATTTATGGAGGATGCAGAGGCTTATTTACTGAATAATCTGGAGACCATCTGCTGGTATCCAGTGACAAGAACACTGAGCTGAAAGTGGAAAAGCCTGAGCTCTATTTCTGGCTCTGCCAACTCTGTGACCTCTGGTGGCTCAGTTTCCCCATATACAAACTACAAAAAAATCCTACTGTCATCTCTAGGAAATTTTGAGATGCTTCAGTAAGAATCATTCTTTGTTACTATTTTAGGATATCAGTAATCACTTCAGTGTTAATTGTCAGAATACATATATTGAATCTGAGTTTTCCATCTGTGTTAACAAAAAGGTTATGCCAATCTCAGCAGTGGTAGCACATCATTTGGGGTTAAGACAAAAGTTTTCCAAAGAATTTTGAAACAAGCTGGACAGTTTTCTTAACTGTGACATTTCTAAAGAGCTCTTTTTTTAATTTCTTTGGAAGAAAATGCAGAGCAATCAGGAGAAGGGAAGATCTACACACCTCATAGGGCCTTTGACATGCCCAGCCTAATGCTCACTGCCCTAACTGAGCTGACAAAAGGGTATTCTAAAGTACCTGAGTTCTGAATTTGTTTCTGTCTACCAGGAGGATTCCATGCAGAGACAGCCTAGATACCTCTCAGTTTCTTCTCACAGAACTGGTCACCCTGGTCTAAGCTCCTTAAGTCATCTGGTATCTCACTGGGCCAGCCTAAAGCTCACTGCCCTAACCGAGCCGACAGAAGGGTATTCTAAAGTACCCGAGTTCTGAATTTGTTTCTGCCTACCAGGAGGATTCCCACGCAGAGACAGCCCAGATACCTCCCAGTTTCTTCTCACAGAACTGGTCACCCTGGTCTAAGCTCCTTAAGTCATCTGGTATCTCACTGGGGATGTGCTATCTAGGACAAAGAAACCTGTAGGGATGCTTGGTGAAAGCAGAAAGTGAATCTTGTGACCGAGTGCACCCGGGCTGGGCTGCTCAGGAGAATGACACTGAACTGGAGCGGCTCCATTTCTAATGGGGGAGCAGGAAAAGGCAAGAAAGGCAGCAGGAGGAGCACACCTCCCTCAGTGGGGAGGGAGAGGAAGAGAGGGAGGAAGGAAGAAATGCACACTTTGCTTTACAGATACACGGGTCAATAACTGAACACCTAACAATGAAGTTTAAATTTAAACACCGAGTAATCTTTTTCAACAATGCTCCTGTATGTGATAGTTCCCAACGACGACCTTTCCTTGCTGATGCTGGAAGAGATCCAAGATGTTTCAGGAAGAAGTTGGGTCTTCAGGTAAGTAGATTAACTTTTTATGCAGTATGTAAGATTTTCCAGACGACGTGTGGATTGGAAAAAGGCTTCCGTCGGCAGCCGCGCTTCTTAGGGAGTGGAATAAAAATAGTCAGAGGCCGTAGCAGCAAAACTGAGTCCTGGAAAGTCAGCACTAGACTTCCAAAATAAAAACAGGGAATACAGTTCGGAACCCATTTCAATGGGAGAATCGTAGGGATTTATAAAATGGAATCTGCATTCTTGTCCTGCACTCACACTACCGCCTGAGCCTGCAGCTACCACGTATTCCATCATGCTGAATGCCTGCACTCCAATGCATAAAGGATGGCAGGACATAC
>NW_008600857.1:0-14689 GCF_000691845.1 Merops nubicus
TGCCATTGATTAAGATATTATACAGCAAACATCCCATTGAGGATCTCTGAGGGACATCACTCATCAATGATCTCCATCTGGACAACAAGCCATTGACCACTACCCTCTGGATGTAACCAGCCAATTTCTTTTCCACTGAGCAGTCTACCTACCCATCAAGTCCATATCTCTCCAATTTAGAAAGAAGGGTGTTGTGGGGGACTGAGTCAAAGGCTTTACAGAAGTCCAGGTACATGACACCTGTAGCTCCTCCTTTGTCCAGTGATATAGTCACTCCATCACAGAAGGCCAGTAAGTTGGTCAGGCAAGACTTGCCTTGGGTCAAGTCATACTGGCTGTCTCAAAACACCTCCCTGTCCTCCATGTGCCTTAACATAAGGTCTAGAAGGATCTGTCCCATGGTATTCCCAGGCACAGAGGTGAGGTAGACGGGTCAGTAAATCCAAAGGTCCTCCCCTCTACCCTTTTTAAAAATGAGTGCAGTTTCCCTTTTCTCTGTCACTGGGGACTCCATCTGACTGCCATGACTTTCCAAATATGATGGAGAGTGACTTGGCACTACATCAGCATTCCCTCAGGACTCCAGGATGCTTCTCATCAGGTCTAGAGACTTCTGTATATTTAGATTCCTCAGGTAGGCCTGAACCTGATCTTATCTTTCAGAGGGAGGAGTTTTGTCCCCCTGGACCCTGTCTTGTGGTCCATTGACTTGGGAGGTGTGAAGAGAGATGTTGCCAATGAAGACTGAGGCAAAAAATTAGTTGAGTATCTCATCCTTCTCAGCTGCTGTTACCAGTTTGCCAGTAGTGTTCATCACTGGGGAGGTACACTTTCTTTGACCTTCCTTTTCTGCTTGACATACCTGTAGAAGCCCTTCTCATTTCTCTGCATCCCTGTCTGAGTTCAGCTCTAGTCATGCCTTGGCATTCTTGACCCAATCTATATACCACCATGCAGTGTTCCTCTGCTCTTCCCAGGATACCTGTCCCTGCTTCCACTGCCTGTGCGTTTTCTTCTCACCTTTGCTTGCTCTGTTCTTCTCTGTTGTTCCTGTGAACAGTTTCTCAGTGGCTCCCACCAACCAACACCTTGAACAGCTGTAATTTTGCTTTCCTAGAATTCAGGGTCCTGACTTTACTCTTCAGCTGTCCATATCCCTCAGGACTGCAAACTCCACCAGGGTATAACCACTGCAGCCCAGGATGCCTCCAATAATCAATAGCTAAAATAAAGCTGACTGATTATTTATTCATAGTAAAAGTTAAATCTGTTGTTTGTTTCCAAAAGAGTATAAGTACTGAGCTGCAGTTTCACAAGAAGTACTTTTGGTCTGCCTAAGATTGAGTGCTGAGCCTACAGAAATGTCTGATCTGGTCACTGTCCTCTGACAGTTCTGTTTTCAGAGGACACATAACTATTCATAACTAAATCTTCTTAGAAACTTCCCAAGAAGATACTGAGATTATTCCCTACTTGTTATATTCTGCTTTTTTCCTTCTGGGACCTTTCATCTTAATAAGATGGCACTCTACCTATCAATGGAGACAGATAGTTAAAACTAAAATCTTTATATTTTATCCTACCTTATACTTTGACCTTGGATGAAAGGCGACTGTCGTTATGTATAATATGGCTTACAGAAAGACACCTTCAATACTATTTATTAAGGTATTTCTATGTCCTTCCTGTTGATTAATATAGATATTTTAAAAACATTTCTGATATCTCTGAGTCTTTTTGAGTGATGTGTTCTACCTCTGCAAGATTTTCAGAAGTCAGTCATGTGGCAATTACTCCCTTATGACATTACTTCAAAAACATGAAGCACTGATTTTGTATATATTTTAATATTACAACATCAACATTGATAAAATTGCTTTTGAAAACTTAGAATATGGATGAACAAGGTGGCAGAAAATATGCCACAAAATGGTAGTTCTGTGATATTTTCTGTAAGATACTTCTGTTGTACATTCAGATAGCTAGGTTTAATATTATAGAGATAAATAAGCAAAAGTTGTTAATACAGGCATATACATATACATATGTATTTACTTGTTGCATAATTCAGATAATCACACATATACACGTCTCATATGTGAACACATATAAACATTAGTATTTATCTTACCTCAGTTTAAGCAAGTAAGGAACATATGTATAGGTACATTATAGAAACATGGCTTTCTATAAAGTCAGTGAAAGGAAAATCTCCACAAGAAAAGTCAGATATTGAATGTATTTTCTCTCTGCTAGCTTGATAAGGAGCTTAGGGCAACCCTGCTGCTTGTTGTAAATGTCTTATTTTGATACTTAAATAGGTACCACTGTAGATGGGGCAGATAGGTCAAGGCTAAAAAGAAATAAAAGGAGATGTTTTGGTCACATCAGCTTTACTGTGAGAGCTGATTTCTGTGCAGGAAGAAAATGCTCACTTCTTCACTTCTTTTTCTGATCCTTTACTTTTCTATATCCTTTGATTAAAGCCTTATTCAGTGAAGGCTGAACAACTCAGGAATTTCAGTTTTATACTGCTGCATAGTCCAGAGGATTTAGAAAAGGCTTTTGATGGGAATCACTTGTGAATAATTGTCACGTTCTACCAATTGCCAGATAAAGCTGACATCATTGTTGGATATTTTTAGACAGGCAATCAACGTTGTATCAATAATGGCAAACAGCAGAATAGCTGACAGCAATAGGAAAAAGGTTATGGTTGTTATGATAACTTTACCAATATGCAAATCTATTTTAAGAAATAAAAAGCTATGTGACTGAGAACAAACATGAGTGCTCTGCTACCTAGATTAGCCTGCTGTGGTCACTCACATGCTAGAAAAAGGAGGTAGAAGTCTCTCCACGAACCAGCACCTCAGGAAGTCTTCTAACTCATAAACACATTTATCATTATACATGACTTCCCAAGAGCTCTGACACTAATAAGCTGCTTAGGGAGTGCATTGAATTGGTGTACCCTTTGACAGTTCTTAGTTGCAATCACTCCCTCTTCACTTTTAAGTCTGTTCTGGTTTCTGGAAGATTCCTTTATAAAAGGAAGAAATGAAAGTTGATCAAAGGTAAGCATTCAAAGAAAGCTTTTCAAAAGCAGTTAAGTCTGTGTGAGCCTGGCCCTGTGTAAGGAGCACTGGGCTGAGCTTGAACACTTTTAAAAATGTTACCTCTAGCTCCTTCAAAGAACTATGAAGTCTTCCTAGTAGTCAGTATGTTTACATGTCCAAAGGAAAATGCAGGCCATTGACAGGACATGGTTAACATTCAGGCTTGGGTGTTGGAATGTAGATTGTGCTGTAATAAAAGGGAATAGTTTCAGGGAATGGGGACATAACTATGGATAATGTGGTAGTCTGTTTCCCCATCTTATTAGTATTGTGGTCTTCCGCAACAGAAAGTGAAACATTAATTTATTGTTAAAG
This sequence comes from Merops nubicus, assembly GCF_000691845.1. Classification (NCBI taxonomy): domain Eukaryota; kingdom Metazoa; phylum Chordata; class Aves; order Coraciiformes; family Meropidae; genus Merops; species Merops nubicus. The sequence continues at coordinate 3,435 of NW_008600857.1, forward strand.
GAATACAGTCTGACCTGGGTGTCCAACGTTGGTCACTCTGCAGTTCAAATCATAGGTTTCCCAAAGTAAAATCACAGGCATTGAATCTCATAAAAATAAATAACTTATTAGAATGGTACAGGGTGAGCTGGAGCTGGGTAACTCCAGAGAGGGACCTTGAACAAAGAAACCCCTGCGTATTTATACTTGCCCAGACCACGCATCTGCCCTTTGTGTGATCTCCCTGCACCTTTCATGTGCCCTTTGGTCTAATGGTGATTCAAGCCTGAGATCTTTCGACCCCCTAGACCTGCCAGCTTCTTATGGGATTCCTTCCCTGTCTCCAGGCAGGTCATTATCTTGTCGAATTGCAGCTGCCGTTGACACTTCCACTCTTATCTCCTGGCTTGTGCTGCCTCTGAAGACCTCATCTTACTTAAACAGGTACAGATTCTATAGAAGCTCAGTAAACCTAGGTGAAATTTTACAGCTTGTGACCTAAGTCTCCAGCAAATCTAGCTGCTCATGCTAAGTAAATAAAGCTAAGCAAACAGCACACTAAAGCACACAGCTTTGTAAGTGATTAATTCTATTTAAAAGTTATTTATTTAAGCTAAACAACTAACATCTCTTAACATTTATGATTGAATGTAAATAGCTGCATGTTTGACTTCTTCTCTTATGGAAAAGAGGAATCTATGACATCTTAAATAGGTATTGAGGAAAATAGATATTTCAGAGTTTTTTGAAAGGGTTGTGTGGTTTTTAATAGAATGAGGTAAAACAACAAACCAGTTATGTAGTACAAATTCTGGCCAAATGTATCCCTTTCAAGGTTAAGCTATATGACATCTGGATTATATGTTTTTGGTATATATATTTTTCTGGTTAGAGTCTGCTGTTGATCTGATTAAGGACTTTTCTATTCACGGTAATTATTGCTGTGAGTCTCTTTCCTGCATGCCTAATCACTTCATAGAATGCTTTGGGTTGGAAGGGACCTTTAAAGATCATCTAGTCCAACCACTCCTGCCATGGGCAGGAACATCTTCAGTTGCTCACAGCCCCGTCCAATCTGATGTTGAACACTTCCAGTAATAGGGCCTTCACAATTTCTTTGGGCAACCTGTTGCAGTGTCTCTTCCCCACGTCCAATTTAAATCTACTCCCTTTCTAGCTAAAGGCATTGCCCCTTGTCCTGTCACTACAGGGCCTGGTAAAAATTCTTTCTTCATCTTTCATACAGACCTTCATTAAACTATTGGAAGGCTTCAAGAAGGTGTCCTTATATTGCCTTCTCCATGCTGAACAACCCAAAGCCTCTCAATCTTTCTTCATAGGAGAGGTATCCCAGCCCTCTGATTAGTTTTGTGGCCCTCCTCTGGACACACTTTAACAGGTTCATGTATTTTTTGTACACGTACATCCTCCAGAGAAGGATGCAGTATTCCAGGTAGGGTATAACCAGAGGTGGAGACTCACCCCCTTCAACCTGCTGGCCACACTACTTTTGATGGAGCCCAGGATACAGTTGGCTTTCTGGGCTGCAAGAGCATATTGCCACACATTATACACAGAATGTGATTGAAGGGGTTTAGATTCTACAGTGGAAGTCATGTACTGGAAAATAGTTACTTTGGTACTGAATGTTAAAATATTTAGGATAAATATATATATATACATGTAAATAATAGCTCTACCTGAGCCGTGTAATGGATGAATAATATGTTTAAAAGTGGATTGTGTGAAAATCAGCATACTGAATTGCTCACATTTAACCCAAGGAAATGCTGAGATCAGGAATATGCTTAAAATGTCTTTTTGCTGTCAAGATTAAGGTTTTATTAATGGTAGCAAAATATTTTTCTTTGAAATTACTATTCTTCAGTAGAACTCCGCATCTACAATGTGTTAGTAGATTGGCTGGTTATTTTTCCTTTGGAATAGATTTAGCTGATTTCTTTGGCTGACTATCATGCATGTTGTTCAAAGATATATGGAAGATCAAGCACTTCTCCATTAGATATTGGAGGGCATTTGATGAGCACTTGGAACAGAATTTCTAATTAAATTTTGTCTTAGGAGGTTTTTTTTTTTTTTTTTTTTTTAAAAGGAAAAAAAGGAGAAAGAAAGTGGAAAATGATAGTTCACCTTCATCAAACCTCATCAGAACTGCTTTAAAAACCACCCAGTGAGTGGCATGGAATGATCAGGAGAATTTCTTCAAAAACATACATTTCCTCGAACTACAGTTTAAGGTAGATGTGACCTAAGGCAACTCAGCTTTGATGAAACTTTTCTGTAACAAAGGCAGGTGGTTTTGAGAATTTATTTCCTGAACCTCAGTTCAAAACTGTTATGAAGTATTGTTGCTAAGGAACTTGAATTAATGATTACTTTTGTGAGGCTATCCCTAAGAACTGGCTTTATTTATAAATTATTTTCTTCATCTATAATTTATTTTCTTTATCTATTTAAGCAACAAAAGATTCCTGTAGCTAAGATGCCAAATTCTAGGCAAGACTTCTGTATCCACTGATAAACCTGCTCTTGACTTTCATGTGACAAGACCAAGCTCAAAAATATGCTATGTCTGATAATAGAAAAACAGTATTTGGGTACTAAACACTTCTGTGTTGTTTTGTATGTCCAGAAATTAAGTCAGTTACAGGGTTTAGAAAATTTGCTGTGTTATAGTCGTCTAAGACTGCAAGAAGAATATCTTAATTTACAAACAAAATATATTGTTGACAAAAAGAAGACACTAAAACAACTGCTAGATAAATTATGTTTGCACATTCAATGACCTACGAAGTTGCAGGAAATCATACATTAATAAGTGATCAATATTTATGTAATGAAAAATGTGAGGTTTTGTTTCATCAGAGTTTTCTTATTTTTTGGTATTAATAATTAAATTTAAAAGTTGGAAACTTATGAAAGAGAAGAATTCTAATTGTCCCTGCAGCATGGTTTTGACCAGAATGCTATACAATATTTCACTTACATCTCTGAAATACTCCATAGTAACTAAGGCTGTGGGTATGGAATATTTAAGTGTTCATTCTTTACTTGAGAATTCTAAATGGAGAAAAATAGCAATAGTTTGTCTTGCCTCCAAGAAACTATTTACCTCAATAAGTAATGATTTGATACTATACATATGCCAAGTACTGGTTTAATCTGAATTCACTTTCAGTTTCTAATTAGACATCTGCTAAAAGTCCACAACAGGAAATCTAATAGAGTTGTGTTGTAATTTGTCAAAGTGATTAATGATTCACAGTGTTAAAGTGTCCATAAATGGAACTCTTATGCGAATCATTATACAAACTGAAATTAAGCTCTTTTGCTGCTATGAAAAATGTTTCAAACTTGTATTATTACCAGCAATTACAACAGCAAAACATCCCCCAAAAAAGAGAAGATCAAATAATAAAGCTACTTCCCCTCCCCCACCCCCATTATTCCCTAATTGGAATACTTAAACTCAAAGTAACTGGCAAATCTAATAAAAATCATATTTTCCCTCTGTCTAGCTTCTTGATATTCCAAGATTTTAATGAGAATGTGTGTAGAACTCTTAACTAGACATTTTCCACGTTGATGGAAAACTTGAGTGAAATGACATTCATTATTTTTTGTACTATTTAATGAGTTATGCAAAATATTCTCTTGTATTGAACTTACTCATTCTGACAACTGCAAGTGCAGGATGCATATTTTTTCCTATAGTCTTTTACATTTCTTCAGGAAGTCAGCAGAAAGTCAATGTGGCAATTAGGTATCAGAGCTGAGTTGGGCAAGCTTTTTTATTACTCTCAGGTTAGGAGTATTTTTGTAGTGTTTGGTAAATCTGCATCTTATTTTGCTTTGGGTTTGATTTAAAAAAATATAAATCTGGACAATAAGGGCAGAACATTTTCTTTGCCAAAATAAACAAGCAAGAACATAAATAACTGAATCTGATACGTGAGAGAAGTTACTGTGGACATTGTGAGCCTAGTGACTGAACAATAATTTATTGGGTGAAGAAAATGATGGCAATCTGCTTCCTCACGTTGCAGAAGTCACTCGTGTTCTGTAATGTGAAATTCCCTTCACACCTCTTAGAAGGCAGATGGTATAAAAGATTTTCACCCACTGTTCTAGGAAAAAAAAGTGTTTTTCCAACAGTGCGTCGATTGTGTGTGGCAATACTTTCTCTTACTCACCAAGCAGATGGATGGCACAAAGGACTACAACTCTGCCCACACTTCTCGTGCACCTTAAAAGCATTTTTAAGAGGCAGTGACCTTTAGGACTTGCAATATTGTATCTTTTTTTGGTAATGGGAATTGTTCCTTATTAGCAAAAGAACAGAACAATTCACAATTGTTTCCAATTGTGAAAGTACATTGTGAGTCAGAGAGAACACAATGTACAAGGTCAAATTTCCATCTGGTTTGTTGGAGCAAGCTGCATGGTGTTCAGCATGAGATCAACAAGTTCCATTTCGTATTGATTGTGCTTCAGAAGGTGTCATATTTAGTGTATAAAAATGTATGGCTTTGTAACGTTCATGTATGCTTTCCAACATACTTAAAATAAACTAGAAAACATGACATTTGGAGGCTACAGATTTATTTTTTTTTTCCCAATGGCAAGAGAAAGAAACCCAGTTCTTAAAGAAAAATACACCTTGTACTTTATTAACACCAATGAACAACTGAAATTCCCTATCTGCCTGAAAAATCATAACTATTTGAAAGCAGTACGTGAAAATTGAAATAATTCCACAGGTATGAATAAATATAATTATGTGCAATATGAGAAAAAGATGCTATATAATACTGCAAAAGACACTCCAGAGAATTAAAAACATGTTTGAACCCTTAAATACGTGTGTCAAGGTTTAGGGTCAGGGCTGCATGCCAAACCTATAACAGATGCCCTCTGTTAATCCCTCTCCCTCCCCAAATGGGAAGAGAAAGGGAATAAGGGAGAGAGACTTAGGGATTAAAAAACTTGGAAAGCTTTCATGAAAAGGATAATAATCAAATGGAATTTATACTGGTGTATACAAAAGCAGCATTGTTCTGTCTGCTCCTTCCTGCAGGTGTGGCCTACACCCCCAGTGTGGTGCACAAGATTTAGCAGTGACTTTGGTCTGCATACCAATTCTTGGCAGCAACCATAAACACTGCCTGTTATCACTGCTAGAAGCAGACACCTTGTACAGTTAAAACTCCTTTCCTTACCAGATAACGCTGCTGTAAAACTTTATAATGTAGGACTCTGCAAAATTGTTGGGTTAGAAGGAACTGAGGATATTATGACCTAAATTTCAGTTCTCTCTCTCCTGTGGGAGTAGGCTGGCACTGGGAACAGGCAGGGAGATTCTCCTGTAAGAATCTTCAGGGCATCAGCATCCAGAATCTCCAGGGTGAGACTGTCTGTATGTACCCTGAACTATAAAACCTTTCTCTTACTTAAGTGGATGAGTATCACATTTTTTTTTTTTTTTCCAAAGAGATGCTAAGTTTTTGCAAAGTTTAAGCAGAGTTCTTATTTCAGTCACCTTGCTTAACAAGCTGAACTCCAAAATCAAGATGATGGCACCAGTCACCACACTTTGCAGCTAACAGGAACAGTTTGTTTGCTGACACTTTTTTTTTCCAAGGAGATGCTAAGTTTCTGCAAAGTTTAAGCAGAGTACTTATTTCAGTCAGCTTGCTTAACAAGCTGAACTCCAAAAATCAAGATGATGGCACCAGTCACCACACTTTGCAGCTAACAGGAACAGTTTGTTTGCTGACACTAAGTTGCTATTCTATCCAAATTGATTTCAGCAAGACAGGATTATTTAGGTCCTCAACATTAAGTCCTAGCCTACCACCATTGTGATTAACAGCTCCAGAGAGGGAGCTAAGTGCATAATGTTGTTAGCAGTCATTTAGTTCAAGGCAAGCAACAACAGAGCATGACACATAACATCTGAGTCCTCATGGTCAGAGAGGGAGGTTTCTGAATGACAAGAACCATATCTAGATCTTCATAAACCCCCTTTTTTTATAATTTTCCCCAGATAAGTGAAGCAGAAGTATTAATTGAGCCCCTTCTAAATTCTGCCAACAGAAATCAATGAAATATGCACAATAAAGCAAGTACACTCAATCTCTTCTTCACAGAAATATAAATTAAACATTTGGCTTTGTTTCTGCAGCTTCATTAATTTTTTTGAGTGTATTCTCCTTCACCAATTAATCCAAGAATGTAGTGTTTTGACCCCTGGCTGGCAGCTGAGCTCTACACAGCCACTCACTAACTCTCTGCTCGCAGCAGGATGGGGAGAGAGAATAGGAAGAGCAAAAGATCCCAAAACTTGTGGGTCAAGACAGAAACAGCTTAAAAAATGAAGGAAAGAGAAGGAGGAAAGAAAGGAGAAAACCAAACAAGTGATGCAAAGGAAATCACTCACTTCTTCTCACAGTAGAGTGATGCCCAGCCTGTCACTAAGCAATGGCTACTTACCCAAAGCCCTCCTCTCTTCCCTTCTGCACAGCTGAAGGTTACTCTACATGGCATAGAGTATCCCTTTGGCCATTTTGGGTCAGTTGTCCTTGGCTGCATCCCCTCATCCCAGCCAGACCCAGCACAAAGAAGAAAAGGTAGATGTGGCCTCCTCTGTACAACTGGCAGCCACATATTCACAGGTCCTTGTCTTCATGGGTGACTTGATCCAAAAATCTGCTGGAAGGGAAACACAGCAGGCTATAAGCAAAGCAGGCTGCTTGTAGAGCACATTGTTGACTACTTCTTCACACAAGGGAGAAGAAACTGATCAAGGAGTCAAGTGGAACTGATACTTAATGAGCTTGTTAGGAAAAAAGAAGATTGGAGGCAGCTGTGGTTAGACCGACCATGGAATGATGAAGTTTGGGATCCTGAAAGGAGGAAAGAAAGCAAACAGCAGGTTCACAAGTCTGGACTTTGGCCTCTTTGGGGACCTGCTTGACAGAATACCAGTGGAGAGGGCCTTGGAGAGAAGAAAAGCCAGGAAAGAAACTTAATTTTCAAGGATCACCTCCTCCAAGCTCAAAAATAGTCCATCTCAATGAGTAGGAAAGCAAGCATCTGTTCTACATCCTTATTAATGATCTGGATGAAGGGACAGAATGCACCCTCAGGGGGTCTGCAGATGATACAAAACTAGGAGTGTCTAATAGATCGAATGATTGTTCTGCCCTTCGGGCTTGAAAAATGGGCCAAGAGAAACCTCAGAAAATTTAACAGTTGCAGATGTGGAGTCCTGTCCCTGGGGAAGAATAAACCCAAGCACTAGTACTAGTTGAGGGTTCACTGACAGAGAATTAGCTTTGAGAAAAGGACCTGGGGTTATACTGGACAGCAAGTTGAACATAAGCCAGCAATGGGCCTTTGTAGCAAAGAAGAGCAACAGCTCTTCTTTCCTGGCTGCACTAGAAGGAGTGCTAGCACTTAGAGGAAGGTCATTTTTGCTCTCTACTCAGCCCTGATGAGACACATTTGGAGTACTGTGTCCAATTCTGGGCTCCCCAGTACATGATAGTCATTGGCATGCTGGAACAAGTCCAGCAAAAGAAATAAAATATTGGAGCATCTGTCATATTTGGAGAGGCTGAGAGCTAGGACTGTTCAGCCTGAGGAAGAGAAGATCTGGGGGATGCTGAATCAATGTGTATAAATGTCTGATGGATTTGAGTAAAGAAGACAAAATCAAACTCTTGTCAGAGGTATCCATTCACAGGACAAGAGGCAATAGTCATAAACTGATCTGCAGGAAATTCTGTTTAAATGTAAAAGAAAAAAATAATCACAGTGGGGTTAGTCAAACCCTGGAACACATTCCTCAGAGAGGTGGTGGAATCTCAATCCTTGAAGCAAATCAAAACCTGCAACCTCAACAACCTGCCCTAGCCCTGCTCTGACCAGGGCAGCAGGACTAGATGAGTTCTAGAGGTCTCTTCCTTCCTCAGTAATTTTATGACTCTAATTAGTTTACCACAGAGTCAGATAGGTACAGTGGAAGGCTGTTCTTAAGCAAAATAACTAACTGTCCTTGAAATAAATCATAACTTTCTTCCATCTACTGTCCTCCTGCTCCTTGTTGAGATTTGTGATTCTTCCGACTTGAATCCTTCAAGAAGTTTTCAGTCCTTGGCCATCTATCCTGAGAAGATGGCCCATACATCTCTCCAGGGGAAAGAAAACTGTTGAAAAGGTCCCATGAATACCTACAGAGAAAAATAAGTATATTACTTAAAACAGAAACATTTATTTATTCAAAACACACACAAAAATACAGGCCAGTATTGCTTCCCTTTCCCTAAAAGATTTAGTTTAAAGGATAAAAGCACACTGAGACAAAGTGAGTGGGATTTATCCAGAGTCTACTGGTCAAATTTAGGTAAGTTTAGGGTATCTGCCAAAGTAAGGGTCCAGATCTTGAGTCATGTGCCCAAACCTCTAGAATCCAGCATAGCTCAAATAAGTGTGTAGAATGTATGCTGAGATGCATCAGAACAACACAAGTCACTGTGAGCTTTAATATGCCCCACTTAGGGAATTTTTTAAAGTTAAATAGACATTTTTTTTTTTTTTGCCATTGGTTTCTGGCTGTGATCCAAGCACATAAAAGTGAACAACTTCCTTTTCTCAGAGTCCTAGTCATGTCTCTAGGCCATTCAATCATTATCACATTTTTATAGATGTTAACAACAAGCTGACAAACTAATCAGCTAGCTGAATAATAAGTAGGATGCTCTGCAGCAGAATGCTTCAGGAATAGCATTTTTACAGACTGCACACAGGCTTGTTCACAGATGCAGTGTGTGAGGTGTGTTCATGGGGGTGTTGTAGGAGAGAAAGGAAGTGTCCTGCGATGCCTCACACAGTTGGGAGTGAAACAGTTTAGAAGATTGGGTGGGAAGTGTTAAACTAGCTCTTTCACTGTCCATATTGTTTGAAGGGACCACACAATTTTCATAATTGCTTTTTCATTTCCTCCTGAAGGAAGCTTTCTCTTTTACTAAAAATGAAGGCAGAGGAACAAATGAGATGAGCCCAGTGCAAAGGACCCAGGGACAAGAGCTCTAAGATGAATCACAGAGTGACTAGAAAAGGAGACATACACACCTAAATTCTCTTGTCAGTCATTCCATTACTCTGTTGTAATGAATCAAATCCATTGAAAAGAACACATGACTGCAGTAGCAGCTTTTGTATCCTTTTCTTTATTACCCAGTCACTGAACATACTGGAAAGCAAAGACATAATCACAGAGAAAAAAATCCACCACACAGGTGTCATGACAACAAACACAGGAACTAGAGAATAGACCCCTCAGGGCAATTTACACTTACACAAATGAGCAGACAAGGGAACAGAGATGAGGGAAAAGCAGCACATGATAGGACGTTGTCCACCTGGACTCCAGAATTCCTTTGACACTGTTCCCCACAGCATCCTGCTGGAGAAGCTGGCAGCTCATGGCCTAGACAGGTGGAGTCTTTGCTGGGTTAAAAACTGGCTGGATGGAAGGGCCCAGAGAGTTGTGGTGAATGGAGTGAAATCCAGTTACTGTTGTTGTGAGTGGACTTAAATCCATGGTCACAAGCAGTGTTCCCCAGGGCTCAGCTCTGGGGCCAGTCTTGTTTAATATCATCATCAATGATCTGGTGAGGGGATCGAGTGCACCCTCAGTAAGGCTGCAGATGACACCCAGATGGGCATGTATGTTGATCTGCTTGAGGGTAGGAAGGACCTGCAGAGGGGTCTAGACAGGTTGGACCAATGGGCTGAGGTGAGCTGTATGCAGTTCAAGGAGGCCAAGTGCCAGGTCCTGCATTTGGGTCACAATAACCCCAGTTGTGCAACACTCCAGGCTTGGGGAGGGGTGGTTGGAAAGCTGCCTGGCAGAAAGGGACCTGGGGGTGCTGGTGGAGAGCTGAACATGAGCCAGCAGTGTGCCCAGGTGGCCAAGAAGGCCAATGGCATCCTGGCCTGGATCAAAAATATTGTGTCCAGCAGGAGCAGGGAAGTGATTGTGCCCTATACTTGGAACTGGTGAGGTCACAGCTTGAGTACTGTGTTCAGTTTTGAACAGTGTAAGAAAGAGATTGGGGTGCTGGAGCAGCTCCAGAGAATGGTGACAAAGCTGGTGAAGGGTCTGGGGAACATGTCTTACGAGGAGTGGTTGAGGGAACTGGAATTGATTAGTCTAGAGAAGATGAGGGGAGACCTATTGTACTCTACAACTACCTTAAAAGAGGTTGTAGTGAGGTGGGTGTTGATCTCTTCTACCAATTAACTAGTGATGGGACAAGAGGAAATGGATTTAAGTTACACCAGGGGACTTTTAGATTGGATATTAGGAAGAACTTATTTCCTGAAAGAGTGGTGAGGCATTGGAACAGGCTGGCCCGGGGGGGGGTGAAGTCACCCATCATACCTGGAGGTGTTTAAAAAATGTGTAGACATGGCATTTTGGGACGTGGTTTAGTGATCATGGTAGCATTGAGTTGATGATGGTTGGGCTTGATGATCATAGAGATCTTTTTCAACCTTAATGAATCTATGATTCTACAAATACACATGAAAGAAAAATTACTCGTTACCTGTTTAGGAGACAGATAGTTCTCATTAGTTCCTTTTCTGCCAAAAAATTCTTTTATTTTTTCTTTGTGAGTAAGCATTCTCAAGCTAGCTGCTACTTGAGTCCTGCAGGCCCCCATCAGACCTCCCCTGACTGTGGAAGGAAACACTCACATAAAGGAAAAGGGCTGTTGTGGAGACACCCACGTACTCCACCACTACCAACTGTCCCTCTTAGCAGCAGCTGTCAAGTATGTGAGTGTAACCAGGAGTGTGCACACACAGGGAACACACAAAACTGTTTGAGAGGGTGTGTGCCAGAAGTGATCATGTTAAAGAGGAGGATGGCCAGCAGTAGTGTGAAACAGGAAGCAGGAAAGGACAGACACTTTTGAAGAGGTCAGTCCTAGAAGTATGAAGGACGCATGGACCTTTGTGACACAGGCAGGGAGAGACTGGAGAGGAGCAGCAGGTGTCAGCGGGGGTTTGTCTGTGCCAACAGTGTCTCCAGGGCACAGCAAACCCTGCCCAGACCAGGCAGCACCTCCCTTTGGGGTGCTGGGAGCAGCCTGCACCCAGCAGGGGGCTGGCAAAGCAGGGGCAGCACACAGAGACCTGACCTCGGGGTGCTGGGGCACCTCCCAAGAGGCCTCTTCACCATC
>NW_008600858.1:0-2254 GCF_000691845.1 Merops nubicus
ATAAAACTCGTAGATGTTTGGGGATTTAATGCAGCCCTGGAGTGGACACCTCCACAAGATGACGGAAATGCACAGATCTTGGGCTACGCGGTCCAGAAAGCTGACAGAAAGACAATGGTAAGAAATTGCACTGAGCCAATGACTTTGTGTGGAGTTTCGACTACTGCCTGCTTTGGGAACGTGGAGACTTGAGGAAAACAGCTGAATTCATGGCTCTCAGTTGTGTGTTCGAGGTGTCCTGTGACATATTGGAGGCAGTTCGACACTGAAGAATAGCATCTAAAAAAATCCAAAAGGCTATAGAATTATTTAAATACCCAGTAGAAAATGCAGAAGAGGCACCAAGCCTGTCCCATCTCTGGTGGTGACTCAGAGGATGGAATTATGTTTTTGTGTTTGGAATTATACTTTTCATAAATGCAGGCTTAAAACAGAAGGGGAGGAAGGAAGAATTTGACTCGCCCTCAGATGCTGGGGACACAGCAGGGTATATACTGGGAAAGGTACGTGTGCCAGTCAAACTGGGACATTCTCATAGAAGCCCCCATCAAGTAGTCGTGTTCGGAGGACACGTCCTCTATCAGAGGATTTGTATTGCCCAGAGAGGAGAAGAGCTGAAATGTAAAGAGGGCTTTTTTTTTTCCCCTCAGAACGCAAGTGTCTACGTACACCAATTATACCAGCCAGAAAATAAAATGGATCATCTGATCTTCACAGGAAGGAACATAATATGGATTTTGCAGGCTTGTCTAAATACTGGTCTACTTGTCTTTTTCTTGTATTAAGAACAGGTCTTTCCATGCCAAAACTAGCACCCTCTCCAACCTCTCCTAACATGTGTCTGAACAGTATGGTCTTGTTACAGGAATGGTATACTGTTTTTGATCACTGTCGCCGCACCAACTGTGTAGTGTCAGACCTGATTATGGGAAATGAGTACTTTTTTCGGGTCTTCAGTGAAAATTTGTGTGGATTGAGCGAAACTGCTGCAACCACCAAAAATCCTGCCTATATCCAAAAAACAGGTAACATCGTCTTCAAAATATGATCACAAAAGCCACTAAGTACCAGAAGTAATGCACTGATAAATGGAAAATAGCCTTACTAGGCGTACCACCAGAAATACTTTCATTACTTAGTAACTAGCAGTTATAAAGTATTTTAGCATCGAGAGCCCTCCTCTTCCCCTACTAACACAAACATCTGTTAAAAAATGTTTAACACACAGTCTTCCTAAGCCATTTTGTTTTAAGAAAATAATAGCACATTGGGGTTATATTTACCTTCTGGGGTTAAAAGTTTAAGATGTCTGTGATAAGGACTTCCCCTGCAGAGATATGGCTTTCATATTTTGAGTGACAGCTGAAAACCCACGATTGTCAGGGCTGTTTACTGAAACTAAAACATTAAACGGGCGAAGTGTTTTAGAATGAAGTGAATTTAAAAATTTGTTCTGTCATAATTGCCATAGCTCTGAAGCTTTTCTAAATCATTCAGGCAAATTAAATGACAAATAGATTTTACAAAAGTCAACGGAATTGAAAACACAATTCATACTCTCTTGTTTCTTGGAATTGCAGGCACTGCTTATAAACCACCTAGTTACAAAGAACGTGACTTCTCCGAACCCCCTAAATTCACTCACCCTCTAGTAAACCGCTCTGTGATTGCAGGATACAACACCACGCTCAGCTGTGCTGTAAGAGGAGTCCCCAAGGTACAGATTGCATCAACTGTCATTGATACTGTTTCCACAAGCCAGGAAGATGCTCTAGAATTCATGCCAGTTCAGCGTGCCTGGCGTGTAACATAACTCTATTAAGAAAAAGTAAAAGTCACCCACTTCTCTCCCCCCTCACTCTTAACTGATGCTGAATCACAGCGCGTGAGGCAAGTGTTTGGGCAGTCGTGCTCAGAGCCGGTGGGGCCACACCGGAAAGGAGACAGAGGAAAGCACAGTCATTGCTTGGGGTAACCCCCTGCCATTGAAACCTACCATGTGTACGTAAGGCCTACACATTGAAGAAGGTAAACAATAACAAAAAGTATCTTCTCACAATGTACATTTTGTTCTTTTCAGTCTTACCAGAAAACCGCAGCTAATGTAACAGACTGGTTAACCTGCCATCCTGTGTGAAGTCTTATGGCCCTTTTTGGTTTGGTTTCTGTTGAACTCAGGAATATTTTCTCAATCTAGATACGCTGGTTGAAGTCCCTTCGAAGACCCCAAGAAGCTGTGTTTCTTTGTTAGTCA
>NW_008600859.1:0-30285 GCF_000691845.1 Merops nubicus
GGCAGTGAGGGGGGCACGGACCAGCAAGGGGACACAGGGCAGCGAGGAGGGCACGGACCAGCAAGGGGGCTGGCTGAGATCCACGTGCAGGAGCCGATCCGAGCCGGGTGCTGAGCGGCGTCAGGGGAGCGAGTGCTGCCAGTGCAATATCTTCCCAGCCAACCCTGGATTTTGAGGGGGTTTGAGGGTTTTGTGACCTATTCGGGGCCTTGCTCATGTTACATTTTCGGACCTCATACAAGCACTTAATGACTTCGCCGAGGCTGAGTCAGTCTGTTGCACATTGATGTAGATTAAGTGGCACCCACTGAATTACCTCTCTACTTTCCGACGTGGTTCACTTGTACATAAGTGTAATGTCAAATTGTTTACAGGTTATTTTGTGCGTAATTGTGGAAACAAAAAGAAGTTTTAACTACAAATTTAAAAGAATCGATTTTACTGGAAGGTGTTTGAAAAAAAAAAATGAATGTGCTTAATACAGTGTAGACATCATTGATTATGGTCTCACATGAATGCATGTATCTGTGTTGTCAGTCCCCACCAGTGAGGTTATTGGCAATATTCTGCAGTCTGTGAATAGCAAATATGCATAAACTACTGTGACTCTGACAAATATAACTCGGTAACTGTTTCTACTGTGGTATGTAAAAAGAAAACAAACAAAAAAATCCTGTAGCTTTTAGCCTGCTGTATTTCCCTGGTACAAAATAACACCATGATAGAAAGAGGCATCTTGGGGTAGGAACCAAACAGGTCGCAGCTGTGACCTGTGGGGAGTCATTCGTGTCATGGCACCTTCCAGGGAGCTGTGGTCCCACTGCTGAAACAAAAAAATGCCTGTTTCTAGAGGCTGGGAGGTGGTGGTGGAGGAGCTGCTCTTGCCTTCTGCTCGGGCATCACTGCTGGTGGAGGAGATGACGCTTTGCTTGGGATGATGCTCAATGCAGAGAGCCACTCCACGTTAGTGCTGTCCACGTGTGGGCTGGCTGTGGCACCACACGCTGGTGAGGAGTACAGCTGTCAGTGCTGTGGCATCTGGTGGCTGAAACTGCAGCTAATTTGTGTCTTTCCATTCAAATAAATCAGTGTGTGTACACTCTAAGAGCACAGACAAGAATAAATAAGTTGGTATCCTTCAACTGTCATTTATATACATACACCTAAATACATAGGTAGATACATAAATACATAGGTAGATACAGACATCATTCTTGCCCACTGTGATTTAGTTTGTGTTAACCAGTTCCTGGCAGGCTGGAGTTTATTCTCCCTTGCAGGTAGCGTGGGGTTTTCTTCTTTTCCTCCTTTATTTCTGGGTTGGGCTGAAAACAACAGTTCAGTGGTGGTGAGGTGAGAGTCTTCTGCCTCTGTCTGAACAGAGATTATCTGATGCTGTGATCTGAAAGTACTGTCACCAGCAGCAATACTTCTGGAAAAGCCATCATCACGTCAGGGGCTCCCTGCCAGAGTGCTTCCAACAGTACCTGGAGATCCTTCTGTCCTCGGCCACCTGAAGGAGGGCTTGACAAGGGATGGCTTCGTTACAGGAGGGCAGGGCTGCAGAGGGACAGAGGCAGGGGGGTCCTCTGGACATGGGGAGCCAGCCAGCTGTGGCCCTTCGTGGTGCTGGTCCCCACATCACCCATCCTGGGCAGGTCCAGGCTCTGCAGGTGATGCCAGGCTCGGAGGCTCTCCCTGCCTGCGGTGTTGCTGCAGGGGTAGTGAGCACGGGGCTCCGGGCAGGTGAAGCCTCTGCCATCCTCTCCCCAGCAGGGCTCTTCTTGGAACCACAGACTCATCATCGGGGCTTATTGTCGTGTCTTCTTCCCTTCTACTCAGCTGCCTGGGGGCAGCCAGGGCTCGGCGTCGCCACGCTGGGTGCCCTCACCAGCACCACTCCACTCGGGGAGCGTGGGGTCTGACAGAGCCAGAAGCCAGGCGACTGCTCCCTCGTGGGGCTGAGCACCCTGGGGTGCTGGTTATTGTTATTATTATTATATTCCTATTTTTAATCTGTGGTACTTGGCTGCTCTTCAGAGGAAGCTCTTCCCAACAGCCCTCCCCTGGGAGAAGGTGGAAGGTCCCATCGTTGCAGTGCTCCCCCCATTTGGTGCTTCCCCGTGGGGGGATTCGGCTGCTGCTGTGTCTGCACAGGCCTGTGGGAGCTGAGAGCTCCTGGAGGTGACGCTGGGCTGGGGAGGGCTCTGGCAGTGCTGGCACAGGCCCCTCTCTGCTGGGGGTTTCTTGCCCTGGTGGCACAGGTCAGAGCCAGGGTGGGTGTTCGGTGCTGGTGACAGGACCCAGGGACTGCAGCCAGGGCCCCGGATGTCTGGGGAGCTGCAGCACGTGTCTGTGGGTGAGATCTTTGTGGCTAAAGGGTTTGTGACTTTGCTGACCAGTTTTTAAGTTGTTCAAATGGCAGTTTGGAATAAATGAAAATTGAAGCTTCTATTTTCTTTTTTTTTTTTTTTAAATGGGAATCTACAAACATCATTTTGTCTAACCTTAAACAACAGAAATGTTTCACTTCAGACAAAAAAAGAAGTTAATAATGACTTATTCCACCCAGTTTTGCTCTGTGTTTTAGAATTAGGTCAGTTGTGAATTGAAAAGTGAGACCTTCTGAGGACAAAAGCTGGAATCCTTCTCCTTTAGAACGGACACATGCATTTTTGCATGTCTCAGGACATCCACACGTGTGGTGTTTTCACCCAGCCCTGTTTCCCAGGCTCACCCTGCGTTCCTGAATCATCTCATCTCCCCTGTCCTGGCTTTGGCCTCATGGCACCAACCTGGCCAGCAGTGGGTGGACTCTTGTGGGAGGAGTCCCCACCCCTGGAGGGGTTTCCAAGCTGTGGAGATGTGGTGTGAGGGACACAGGGCAGTGGGGACCTGGCAGTGCTGGGGGATGGTTGGACTCAACGAGATTAAAAATCTCTCCCAGCCAGAATTATTCTATGAAATAGAGACAAAATGAAATCAATTTGAGATCAAAGTGTGTTCTGTAAAAATGATTTACATCCCTTGGTGGCTCAGGAGACTTGCACTCCTTTCACCTTTATTTAATTATGATACTCCTTTATTATATCTTAGGTAACATTGGGGATAGTTCCTGGGAAGCTGTGCTCTATGAGCATGCCTTGTTACAGCCCAATTAGCCAGGCTCTGGCCAGCTCCCTAATGATAAATCTTAAGAAAACTGAATTATTATGGAATATATTACTGTCCTCAAGACAAATGCCAGCAGTTGGGAGGAAGAGAACTCCTGAGCTCTGCTGGTCTGACTCAGCCCAGGCTCTGGCTCCAGCTCCTCGTGACTTTGCCCCTCTCTGGGGTTTGGTCCCACTCCCCATCTCTCTCAAGCCTCCCATTCTGACAGGAGGAGGTGTCAGAGGCAGCGGTGGTGGCTGCTGTGGCAGCAGGTCACACCTCTGTCCTGAGCTGGGGGACACTGTTTTTGGGGCAGGAAGCTGAATTTTGCTACTCCTTGCACTGCTGAGCACTGTCCTGGCATCTTCTCACGTCAGGCAGGCGTGGAAGAGCAGTGGCTGTCCAGGCTGGAATACCTGTGTGGTGGTCACTGAGGGTTTAATCACCTCCCCTACACAGCACTGTGTGATGTGCATTGGAGGTGGGGGAGATTCCCTTTGATACCAGAAAGTAATGTTAATCTGCCTTACAAGTGTGTAATGGTAGAAGCTGCTGTACAGACACTCTCACCCCCACCCATCTCTTTTCCTGGCTGATGGAGTTCCAGTCACTCTCACCTGCCAGCAGCTCCGGGCTGGCTCTGCTCCTGCCCTAACCCAGCCCTTCCTCAACCCCGTGCCACAGGAGGGATCTCCTCTCCCCAGACGTAACCCCCCAAACTGAGAAGTGGCCCAAGCTCTCAGCACAGGGTGGGGAAGGGCTGGGGTGGGTTGGTGCCTGTGTCACCCCTTCTGCTCGCCAGCCTCAGTCACGGCCACCAAGGCAGGGTGAGGTGTGACCGTGTGGGCACCACGGGCTTGGCAGGAAGGGGAATCAATTATTGCTGTGCCCCAGCACCAGAGCCAGAGGCACTCTGGAGCTTGCTCGATGCTCTCCAGCGGGGCAGGAGGATCCTTTCCACTGCTGGGCGGGACTGTGGCGTTTGGGGCGCAGACCTGGCACCCTCCAGGTGCAGCAACAGCCTCCCCCAAGGGCAGGGGCAGGGGCAGGGCAGAGGAACCAGCTGCAGGGCACTGAGACAACGAGGCTGCTGCTGAGAGAGCAGAACGCAGCACGTCCCCTCTTCTTGCTCACCTCTGCCCCGAGGAGCTGGGGCTGCCCCGTCCCCGGCTGGCCACGGGCACCCCTCGGGCTCCTGCTGCTGGCAGCTCCCGGGGCAGAACTCTGTAAATACAGCAGGTTAAAAACTGGCAAAGTAACAGAGGAGCTGTATTTAATGCAGATGTTTCCCATGTTTTGTAGTATTGTTTTATTGATAAATAAAAATCAACCAAAGACCAAAAAAAAAAAGGTGTTTGGAGTGGTGTGTGTGCCCTGGCCCAAGCCCCCGGCGGGGTCTTGCTGATGGGGAGGGGACAGTGCCTGGCACAGGAGGAGCTGCTCAGCCCTCTGCCTCCCACCCCCCACTGCACACCCTGCGGGGGACTTGGGGGTGACCACAGGAGACCCAGCCCTGGCTGTTGGTCACCCCGTGGTTGACCATGGTGTTGCTGACCGTGCTGGAGCCAGTGCTGGGCTGCAGTGCAGCCCTCCTCCAAGCAGCTCAGACTGCAATGTTTGGATAGTCTATACACAGATTATTGAGCAGCTGAATGCAACCCATGACCTGGCCAAGCCTGTGGAATTAGTAAGGATTTATGGATAAGGATTAATAATTAAGGTTAATGGAAACCCAGGAAAATTGGGTGGATTTTAGGCATGATCTAAATGTTATGTGATATACTGCATCCACCTGGTTCCTGTTTAACCACAACAGAAGGAGGTGAGACACCATCAGCTTAGCAGAGTTTTAACAAAGGAAAACAAAACACCTGGAATTTGCAATTTGGTCCCTCAAAATTAGAGGTGGCAAGGATGTAAGTGTGATTTATGTCAAGTCCATTCCCAGCCTGAGAGAAAACACTGTGTATATTAAAATCTCCTCCTCCTCCTGGTGCCTGGTCTCTGAGAGCAATGTTTGTATGGCTGAGAGGAGAACCACAGAGCAGCAGCTCAGCTGGGCATGGAGGTGGGTGAAAAGCAGAGGGGAAATTCATCTGCACGAGCAGAAGGCTGGGCCAGATGACCTCCAGAGGTGTCCTCCAGCCTGGCTGATGGTGTTGGAGGGAGAGAGTTTGCCAGAGGAAAGGCAGAAAGTCCTTTAGGGAGAGGTAGGGTGGGCAACAACAGCAGAGCAGACCCGGAACAGAAATAATGCAAGGCAGGAGGTGAGAGTGGCTCTTCAGCTGGAGGAGCCAGAGCCAGGGCTATGGAGGAGCTGTGGAGAGCAGCGTGAGAGGAGAGGAGCTGCCCCTCGGTCTGACAAGTGTCCAAGGGCCAAGACCTTTGTGAATGACATCGAAACTATTCCTCTGGAGACCAGCTCCACTGAATCGTTTGGCACAGAGTTAACCCTGGGATCCGTGCACTGCTTGCTCCTTATTGCTGAACACTGAAGCCCTGGTCCTCCAAAGGGAAGGCCAAAACTCATTTAGCTGGGAGCCAGGAGGGCACGTTGTCTGCCAGCTGATGGATGCCCAGCTTTTCCAAACTGCTCTCTGGAGGGTGACTCCAGGAGACCCCTGCAGCATTGTGCCCAACATGCATTTTCTTCTCAGCAGGAGCAGAGGCATTCAGCATAGAAAAAATAATTCCCACACACGTACTTCCTTGGCAAATGATGTGTTTGGGGGCACCAGTGAGGCTGGAGCAGCCCCTTTGCAGCCTGGCTGGGCACGCCTTGGAGCACCCCACACTGCCTGGCTGGGAGGCAAAGCCCCAGCAGACTCAAGGAAATGGGATTATTTTTTAATCTGAAGGAATGCACTGACACAGGGCACCTCTTGGATCTCGACTGACACAGTTAATGAGCCCAGATGCCTGTATGAACTCAGAATTAGTTCTTAAACACAATGTAGGACAGGCAAGGACTAGCAACACACGTGTCCCTCTGACCCAGGGCTGCCACAGCTGACACCCCGCTGGGCACTGGGTGGGGATGGCACCTCTGTCTCTGGAGCACCACAGCGTGACACAGTTCACATTCATCTCCACAGAGCCCTCCAGGAGCTCGGGTCCCCTCTGGCTTCAGGTGTGCTGTGCTGGGCACCCCGGGCAGGGGCTGGGCTGGTCCAAATGGCTCACTCAAAGCCATGGGGGCATCATGGGTTAGGGCTGGGCTGGCCACGAGATAAATGACAGACACACTCTGTTAAATTCTCTGCCTTCACAAAGAGGAAGAGAAAGGGGATAAGGGAGAGAGACTTCTGGATCAGAAAAGAAAATAAAGACAGGTTTAATGAAAAGAATAACCATAAAATGAAAGATATACAAATAGTTACAAAGCCAATATCAAATCCAAACACCCCCTTCCCCCCACACCCCTCTGATGGCAATGATGTCACCGTCACCACTGATGCTGTGGGGCAGGCACTGGGGAAGTCCCAGAGTGGATGCAGCAGCAGATGGGAACCAGATTCAGGTGCTGGATTTGGGAATGCCCAGTTCAGGAGAAGCCAGAATGGACAGAGTTGCATTTGGGTGTCAGCCACTGAAGAAGAGGCTTGAAATTTCTGATCCCTCAGCATCACACTGACCGTGCTGCAGGTGGGATGGAATCCTTCACTGGTCAGTTTGGGGTCACCCAGCCTGGCTGCTCCTGCAGGTGCCACCTCTTTCTTACTGCACCCCAACACTGCACAAGATTGAGCAGTGACCTTGGTCTGCCCAGGAGCAAGTATGAGCCAGAGCCTTTCTGGACACCCCAAGCCTTGGTAGGAACTGTAAACATGGGGCATCAGCACTCCTGGGAGCAGAGACTCTCTGCAAAAATACACCTTTCACTTCAGAAAGTGCAGGTGCTCAGGAGAGACCAAGCTGAAAAGTACAATCCCTGAACAGAATCAGTTGTTTCTAGCTCAGACCAGCCAGCAGCACGAGCCCCACAGCTCCACTGGGGCTTTCTCCAACACAACCAGTCAGTTTTCACCTCCATCTGAAACAGAATTAAACTACAAACCCTGCCCTGCAAACTGCCCACCGTGGTGGAGTGTGGGCAGCTGAACTGCTAGAAGGTTGGTGACGTTGCCATAAAAACCTGCTCCTCCACCCCTCTGCACGACAAGGAAACGTCCACTGAGCTCAGTGGGAAGAGGAGCTGTGAGCACATCCAGCTCTGCAACGGGGCTGTTGGTGCAATACTGAGTCACGAAGCAGGACTGTGGTGACAAAAATATCACAAATGGCTGACAAATTGTCCCAAAATGCTCTGGATTTTTAAAGCACAGCAAGACAAACAAAACTTGAAGCCATTTAACTGCATATGAATTAGCTGCCTCAGAAAGAAAAGCTGGAGGAAAATGGTTTCATCAGAGACTTGTTAAAAAATCACTAAAAACATTAATACTATAAACATTCTCTCTGTGCCACAAATTTCATGTGTTTCCAGATGTATTTTTATGATTATTCCCACTTTATAGGAGGAGAAAGTGAAGAGCAGTTATTAGGATAATTTTGCCCCAGAGATGACAGCAAACAGTAGCCAAGAGGTACCAAACCCATCTCCGCTTATCCAGCTCCCAGTCAGGTGTGCCTGTGCTGCACCAGGCTGCCAAGTCTAAAACCCTCTATCAGATTTCATTTAGTCTTTACTGAAGCAAAACATTCCCCAATGTCAAGATTGAGTGCTGACGAATCTGGGAAGCCACTACTGTGATTCCTTCGACTGTCCATTTACCCATGAAATAGAGCTGGGCGAGTGGAAGGATGCAGGAGGCAGCTCTGCTGGGGATTTAACCCCTCGGACCTCCTGGGAAGTGTTTGCAGAGCTCTTCCAGCTTTAGATAGCGCCAGATTGTCAGAACTTATTTAGCACATTTCAATGGAAACCTGTTTCAGCATGCAGGCTGGCTGAGCTGCAGAGCACAGCGTGACGGGGCCGTTCCTGCCTCCTCGCCGACACCCTGGACCTCGTCTGAAACCCCAGGGGCTGGAGCACTGGGTATCAACAGCTCTGTGCTAATGGGACAGCAGCCCAGAGAGCTCTGAGATCTCCCAGAGGAGAAGGACCATCAGGAGGAGAGTTGTGCAGGGCAGGGAGGGAAGGGATGGGGGCAGTGGGAGCCCCCGAGCTGGGCTCTGCCACCCCCGTCATCGACAGCAGGAGGGATGGGGCCAACCCAGCAGCACAACCCCCTGCACCTAACAGGAGTTATTGCAGTTCATCTGACCCTCACATCATCACCAACTTTGCTCCCCCCACCCCTCAGTCCTCCTTTATGAGCTGATACTAAATGAAGATAAGCAACAACAACAGATGAGCAGCAGCAGATAAAGGGCTCCAAGTGTGTAATGGACTGTACACATTGACAGCGGCAGCGGTGACCTTGGCTGGACCTCCAAAGATAAATCCAGTTCCCTTCTTTTTTATTCAGTCTCAGATGTTAACCCCCAAGTGCAATCAGCAGCCTGCTATGGCACAGCCCTTGCCAGGACATCTGAGGGGTGCAGGCATGTATCTGAAAATGTAATTTCTGCTTTCTCTATGATCTCGCCTCTGTTACTTGAAGTTGTTATTAAGCTCCCCTAATTATTTTTTAAAATCCAATAAAGACATCTAATATGTGTAATTTTAACATAATGTATTTGGAATAGTATGTAGTTTAGTGATATTACCAGTGCTAAAATAAATGGTGCTGCTCACATAGCTGTGAGCTTTTATGTTCATCATTAGCCAAAAAGAACAGGTCTTGATCTATTTATAATTATTCATTAGGACCATTACAGCCAATTCTCCTCTTTCCATTGCCACGAGACACTCTCTGTCTTATTGTGAGCCTTGTGAACAACCACAGAGTTTCACTTCTGTTGTGCCTTGGTGGTGTATGATGACAAAGAGGTGTGAAACGTGCTCAGGCCACCCGAGGTGTGGCTGGGGGGTAACCATGTGTGCCAGAGCCACGTGAGAGAGGAACGAGCATCATCTCCCCATCGCCACCACATCCATCCCTGGCCTTTTGCATTAATGAATTAATCCAATCTAAAGCTGTCGGAGCTGAGGAGAGCATGGGCTGGAACAGCATGGCTCTAGGCAGGGCAGTGAGGGGTACAGAGGATGTGGCAGTAACAGCACCCCAGGCAGGGCTGCCAGCTCTGGATGCTGAATTACACCCTCAGACTGTGCCGTGCAGCCTGGGGTGGGGGACAGTGAAGGTCAGTGCCCACGCATGCAGTCATAGAAGGATTAAAAATATGTCTCTAATAATCCCTCAATTAACAGCAGCGTTAGCCTGGACACGGCCACCCATCCTTTCAGCCCTGATGACTGGCTCTGAGCACCTCGCCCAGGCTCTGGACAGGGCAGGGGGAGACTGGGGGAGCTCCTGTACCTGCTGTGCAGCCCCCACGGTGGGACGAGCTGCTCCCAGCCCCTGTGTGCAGCACTGACCTGTGCCCCGTGCCCACCCTGGGTTTGTGGGCACCCCACTGGCACATGTTCAGCGTGTGGGTGACTCGCTCTATGCCAGCGTGTGCTCCTGCAGAGCCTTGGCCCAGACATCCCCCTTGGTCAGTGCTGGGCAGCTCTGGCTGAAGGGGAGAAGGAGAGAAAGAGAGGAGGGGCTGGGGAGCAGCCCCCGACCCCAGGTAACCTCCAGCTCAGGAGAGCAGGGACCAAAACAAGTTCACTCCTATAACCAGAGACCCATCTGCATCTCCTGAGTGCTGACAGCTCTGGTGGGAGAGACGTGGGATCCTTCTGTTGTTGCTTTGGGCAATGAAGCCTCACATTCCTGCGAGCCTATTTTGAATTCACTGGTGCCCATACTTGCAGGAAGTAAAGAAAACAAAAGAAAACAAAACAAAACAACACAGCACAACCCACCAAAACAAACCAACAACAGATCCCAAACAAAACAACAGAAAAAAAAAGTCAAACCAAATCCAAGAGCCCTCTCTTCTGTCACAGTAGAACTGTTATTTAAGGGAAAACTTGTCCCCGACTGCAGCAGCCACAAGATCTGCCCCCCTAAAATGCAGAAGTCCAGACACCTCCAGCCATACCTTTCCCTCTGCCCAACATCTCCACCTTTCCCTCCAGCTTCAGCTCCTACTTAGGACTGTTCTTCCCACCTGAGTTATCTCCCACACAGCTACTGCCACATTTGTCACTACATTGCAATTTAGCTCCTTAAGCTGTCCACAAACGTAATCTATTGATCTAATTATCTGCAGAACTCATTCCAGTCCTCACCAGCCTTCTCATGCATTTTTGCAGCTTTTAGCCAACAGAAGAGACTGAAGATTCCCCCCATAATTTCACACATTTTTAATCACTTACAGCTTTGTGTTGTATCTTATATCTCCCTGTATGTCTGGGGCAAGCCACACTGACCCAAAAACATTTGGGTCAGCTCTTTACCTCTGCTGCTGCTTCGTGCTGCTTGTCACGCCCCACGTTTCATCACAGTGTTAGCACTTACCTCTAACTCACAAGCACATCTATTTTACCAGCATGATGGATGAGAAATAAATTCAGCTAACAACATAGGACTAAAACCTGGCAGTTTAATTGCAGTACACCCCCCCAGCAAACAAAACACGAGCAAGAACATTTCCTTCTCTTCCTCCCTGCTGTACCAGGGAATTGCCACTGCGGCTGTGTACCCTGCCCTGCAGAGACCTGATGTGGAGGAGAGACAGGTTTACATCTGCTTTCAACTTTCAGTGATGCCTTCAGCCACGTCTGTGGCATCCTCCCCTCTCCTGTGGAGCCCCTTGGGCTGACAGGATTGCCAAGGCAGCCTGGCTGGCCAGCCAGAGCAGCCTGGAGAGGAACATCACTCAGACCACCCCGGGCACTCCATCTGAGGCACTGCAGGCTGCTCGCTCTGGCAGGAGAAGGGGCAGACAGGAGCTGGGGCAGCACTGGCTGCCACACCAGGGCCAACCAGCAAAATGCACTTCAGGCCTCTGCCTTCCACATACCTGAGCTTAACAAGAACAAAAAAAACCCACCTTGCCTTTTCTTCCATCAGGGTAGAGCCAGCAGCTTTGAAGACTCGCCTGTCACCATGATAACTGTTCTTCCAGTGGTACCTGTATGCTTTAAGTACCAAGTGTTATATCAGGACCTGGTGCTGGACCCAGCTTCAATAAATTAAACTGGATTTGCTCCTGTGGGTGGTCTCAAATACTGCATCATCTCATAACACTAACAGAGTGCCCATCAGGCTGCTGTGGCCCCTGGGGCAGCAGGTGCTTTGCTCTGCACCCTGACCACAGCCAGTGTCCTGCAACTCCATCCAGAGCCCGACCAGGGCACGGGAGGGGGACGTGGCCAAACCCCTTTGTGACTTCTTCCAACCCCTGATCTATGCCCTGAAACAGGAAAATGGATATTCCCTTTAAATCCTCCTGATGGGGATACAAATGTTACTCTGCCTTTAATAAATGCCCTAATACTCTAAGTTCTTTCTAAAAGGACAAAACGTGTGAGCTCTGTTTTCCAGCGATCATTTCTCCAGGCAGGCCAAATTTTCATCCTGCAGTTGTGTTTTAGCACTGTAATAACTAATCATCTCCTCCAGGTTAAACCTGCAAAGGCATCCCAAATCATGTGTTTAAATGACAGCAAAAAAATTCCCCTAACTCCTTAAAGTTAATGATGATCTTCATTTTCCACATATTTCTCTCCCTGTAATAGCCATGTGCTAAATCTTCATGAGTTTTTTATAGTTTCACTGAAGGAATATTTGCATAATTATTAGTGCATAATCTGCTTTAATGGTCCCACTGATTTTACCATTATAGCTAAATGTATGTGGTGTCAAATTTAAGCATATAAAGTTCTGGACAGCTCCTGGGCAAATCCTGTGTCTGCTGGAAGAAGCTGCCCATGGCTGGGCTGGCTCCAAAGGGAAGAGCATTGCCCATGCCCAGGCAGCAACCTCCTGCCAGGTCTGTGGGTGCTGTGGAGGCTGGACCCAGCCTGGGGGCTGCAGAGGCACAGGGCTCAGTGCTCACCCTGCCCCAGAGAAGCAGCAAAAAGGAACCTCTCAACTGTTGTTGGCCTTTACTGTGCTATACTGGGGAATAAAAGCCACAGCAGAGCCCCACAGCCACTGGTACCACAGCAAAGTGCAGGACCCCCACCCATCCTGGGGTTTAGGGGCAGGAGCCAACAGGAACTCGTAGGCTGGGTGCTTTGCATAGCTTCTACGCCAGCTGAGGGGGGTCTGGCCTCATGCGTTCCCATTTTGGAATCTTCCCCCATGGGACTGACGTGAAAACATATAAAAAGGATCTCCTAAAATAAGAGGAGTGAGGAGTGGGGAAGCTGTGATGACAGCAACTATATAAGGAGGCAGCACAGAATTTTTGAGGGAAAGCGTTCTGCTATTTGCCAACCAGATCATACTCTTTCCATAAAATGTCATTTCTAGAATTTTTTTTTTAGACTGTTCTAATAGATGCTGATAAATGTTCTCCTCCTTAGGGCTTGTCAAGAACAGAGGTGATTGATACTATCTTCAGAAGCAGACAAAAATGCTCAGTTCAGTATCTGCCACTATGATGGATCACAAAAACAACGGTCTGCAGCTAATCTGTATGAAACATTTTTAAAAAATAGTTAAAATTCCTACAACAGCAATTTAGGTTTAAATCACACTTCTTCATGAAAGCCATAGTACAACCTTCTGACTTGTGCAATCTGGGAAATAGATAAGAAACACAAAACATCTCAAAAAAAAATGTAGGCAACAGTGTGGTGCGAGTAGAGTTTTTGGGCAAAACGCTTCTTCTGCATTGTTTCTGAAAATTTACTTATTCAATTAGTATTATTCACTAAAGATACTGGAGATTCCCTGGGCCTGAGCCTGGAGGCTGGGAATGCCCCTTCTCTCCCAGACCTGAGCTCAAGCCCAACATTAAGCTCTTAATGCCTTCCTAGCAGCAGTGAGTTCTGAGTGGAAAATGAGCTATTCTTTAAATGATCTATTAAATTAAGTTTCCTTATGTATTTTCAGACAGAAGTGAAATATTTCCACTTAGCTGTAGGCAGTGAAAGACAGCCTGGGTGGGTTAGCTGAACATTCCTTTTCTCTGTTCAGTGAGAACTCCAGAGCACAGAGCACCATCCTGCCCCATTCTGTTCCATGCTTCTCCTCCACGTCCAATTTCCACTGAAATCCAGGAGAATTTCCCACCTGGTGGGCACTTTTGCTCGTTAGGAGCCATGCTAATAATGAGCATCCTCGTGTTTGTGGTATTACCTGTGGGACTCTGGGGATTTCAGCTTTCTGAGACACTGTGCAGTGTTTCAGATTTGTTCATCCATAAGAGCTGACAAATCACATTAATTGTTCCCTTTCAGCTATGTGCAGGCAACAACACTGCAAGCTTGTGGGTTTTACTTCTTCTGTTTTTCTTCCAAGAGCACCTGTCAGAATAACATGATTAAATGTTGCTGTCATACCCCCAAATTGTGCATACCGTAATCCTGAAGTTTTTTCAACAGTTTTGATGGTACCTTATTTCCATAATAGCGGATGAACAACCATGTAGTGCCAGGCTATAATTTCATTGATTGTTCCTGGCAACCTTGTGCATGGCGACAGCTCCTGCAGCTTGAGTGATTTGTCACTTGGAGCTCAAGATGCATCTCTGCCGTCTGACACGGGCTCGTGCTTCACACACCATCCACTTACATTTCACACCCCCAAAATGAACACATAAAGAGCATATAGGATTCTGAGGCTTCATTTTACCTCGTCTGCAGAGGGTCAATGAAGTGACTCATCAGGCGTTTTGGGCATCAAGCAGTTCTCAGTGCACCCGGGAGGAGAGGGAGTTTCTTCCTCCAGACTCCAGCATTCCCTCCCCTCCCTTCTCACCCTGGCACCCAGCTGGGACTGGGGCATCTTCCTCGGGGCTTCGGGCAGCGTCTGAGCTGTGGAAGAGAAAAAGCCCCTCCAAAAGAGAGCCTGAGCTGACGTGGGACTTGGGCTGCCACGTCCATCCTGCCCACCCATGGGACAATCAGACCCAGAGGTGAGCAGGGCTGTGTGGTCCTTGCAGTCTGGGAGTGTTCCTGGAAACCAGCACACGGGTTGGAAACTCAGCCTTTTCATCTCTCTGCTAGACAACCAGCATCCTCCTTTGTCAATGATGCAGCTGTAAGAAATTAGGAAATAACTTCTGGATAAATAGATTTATTGGTGCAATTTGGTTTTACATGGCTGGAATGGTGTGTTTATAAAATATTTATAGAGTTTCCCTTTGCAGTGATGGAATGAGAACCAGTTGAACAATGCGTGGGTCTTCATTAGTGCGACTGCACATGCAGGTTTGTTTTCTGTCTCATCTTGCCCCTTCATTAAGTTGGCCGTTGTGATAAATTAGCCCAGATTATTAATTAATAATTATCGCTTCCGTATGAAATCAGCTTCCTCGAGTTAGCACTACTGGTTATGAATTTAAGATTATGCATAAACCTGTATGCATGTCTCTGCTCCGTATTTAAGTTGTTCCGCTATTCATCCAAAACCTCATCAGAACAGATAATAAACCACTTCATGAACAGATGTGCCACTTATTCATCTAGTTCTGTAATGATAATGAAGAAAATTTAATCTGGAGTGTCTATGGAAGACAATCTAAAAGACAGATTGGTATGAATAATAAAGACACTACACAAAACTGTAAAACCTGGCATGAAAAGGCAATCATTAACTACTGCACCACGCTCCTCTGGTACAGCCCCACAGCGTCTAAACACAAGCACCTCTTGGGTCTTGGACTCCACAAGGAGCTACTGTTCCTGCAGATGTAAATGCTCTAAATTGCTTTTACTTTAAAGAAGTATAAAAGATAATTTCTCTTACAGCTGGAAGCAACATCTGACATTGCACAATGCTGAAAACAGACTGAAGAGAGGTCGGAGATTTCAGATACATTCAAGGTGAGCAGGATAACACACATAGATGAATAGTCATCCAAAAAAATTAGGAAAATGCAGAGATAAGTGGAAATTTGTGAGGCCAACTTGTTCTGAAGAGCCATTTACCTCTCGTTAGCTAGATATATATTTATCTGTTGCCTCATATATGCTGCTATTGATTGCTGTCAGTAGGAAAAACCCACAGTGGAGACAGGAGATCTTATTGCAGTTGAATGTTTGCAAAGTGTTTAATGGAGCTGAGTAGCTCCGTGATTTCTGGTGACAGTCAAAACAGTCATTTAACATCCCCAAAGCATCTTTGAAGAAAAAAAGCTGTAGCTCACCTGGAGCACTGCAGCCAGGCCTGGAGCCCCCAACACAAGGACATGGATCTGTTAGAGCACATCCAGAGGAGGCCACAAAAATGGTCCGAGGGCTGGGACCCCTCTGCTGTGAGGCCAGGCTGGGAGAGTTGGGGTTGGCCAGCCTGGAGAAGAGAAGGCTCTGGGGAGACCTTACTGTGACCTTCCTAAGGGGAAGGGGGCCGACAAGTCTTTTTACAAAAGCTTGTAGTGGTTGGATGAGGGGTAATGTCTTCAGACTGGAAGAGGGTAGATTTAGATTAGAAATTAGGAAGTTCTTCACTCTGGGGGTGGTGAGACACTGGCACAGGGTTCCCAGGGGAGCTGTGGATGCTCCATCACTGGAAGTGTTCAAGGGCAGGTTGGATGGGGCTTGGAGCAACCTGCTCTAGTGGGAGGTGTCCCTGCCCATGGCAGAGGGTTGGAGTGAGATGTTAAGGTCCCTTCCAACCCAAGCCATCCTATGAGTCTATGAATGTTGGAGAAATGTCCTAAATCAACAACTGCCATCTAGTTGTTCCCAAAGCAAGAAAAGCACAAACTGTGCAGTGTAAGATCTCCAAGTCGTATACTAAAAAAAAAGAAAAAAGAAAACCAATCAAAAAAAGAGAGAGAGAGAGAGACTGCTTATTGGAGGAGGGGGGCATGGAACAGGACATCATCCTGATGTCTATGAAGAGGCACTAGCTCAGAAGTTTGCCCTGGCTGCACATCAAACACATGCAGTTCACCATGAACATGTCAACCAGACCAATGGGAAAGTCACCCTTGGTTTCTGTGGAAGCCAAATAAGGAGACCTCAAGCAGAGCGACTGGGGGACAAGGTGTTCACAGCTACAGGTACAGAGTCATGAGCAAAGCTGTGTAGGAAAGACGTGTCCTTGTGACAACACCAATGCAGAAAAATAATTTAACTCCATGGATGCACTCAAGATCCTTTCAACTTCAGAACAATTACTTGTGTGTTTGAACCCTGCCCAGACCACAGGTACAAAGTCAGGAGCAAAGCTGTGTAGGAAAGACGTGACCTGGTGGGGCTGTTGTCTTTCAGCTGGAGGGAAGTCAATGTAACTATTTGTGACAACACCAATGCAGAAAAAAATTTAACTCCATGGATGCACTCAAGATCCTTTCAACTTCAGAACAATTACTTGTGTGTTTGAACCCTGCCCAGACCAGAGCACTTCCCCAAAGCAGGACCAGGGCTGTCAGGAGGGGCAGCTCGTGGCATCAGCCTGTGCCAGGCATGCCCTGCATCTCTCCTCCAGCCCGTGGGCTGGGTACCAAACTGATGGAAACCAGCAGCCCTGAACAAACCCCACGGCCTGTCTGGTTCCCATCTCACCAGTGGGCACTGGGGCTGCAGAAGCACTAAGGCAGGCTGGCTGGGCTCCTACTCACACCGTTGGTGCTCCCTCCTGCTCTGCCTCACAGAGACCTGCTCACAGCTTCTCAGTGAGAGCCACACTTAGAGCAGAACCTCGTTAGTGCAGGAAAAATGAAAACGACCTTGGCATGAAGAGATGGGCACAGTGGACAAAGTTGTAGCTGCTCCTTTGAACCCGTTGTGTGAGCACCAGGGACATCATCTTTCTCCAGGGCCCTGGCCACTGTGTCCTCCCTGGTGCTGTGCTCCACACTCCTCAGCTGGCAGAGCCCAAGTCACTCCCTCTAGAAAATGACCCAGAGGGAAACAGCCCATAACAGTAAATCCTCTTTTTAACAGTTTGTCAACGAGGAAGTACTGCTTTTAGCACCAAAAATACTGCCAGCCTCTCTCAGCATCTGCCACAACAGCAGCAGCTGACAGTGCCACAAATCCTGGGCTAAGGAGTGTGCTGAGGACCAGCCTCAGCCCCAGCAGCACTGCTCCCCCAGCTCCCCACCACCTGCAGGGCAGGAGAGAAAACAAAGAGCCCAGGCTGAGAGAAGGGCAGTGTGCCAAAGCAACCCAGAGTGAGGGACCCCAATGACAACACTAACACCAGGGAGAGAAGCTGCACAGCAAGTGGCCAGAAACCCCTTCCCTGGACCTGAGCTAACCCGGGAGGAACAAGCCCTGCTGCCCCCTCCCTTGTCCAGAGGGATGGGACCCAGTAGCCCATGGGCTAGCTCGGGTGTTCGGGCTGTGGCCCTGCCCAGCTGCAGCCCCTTGTGAGCATTAACCCCTCCCTGGCTGGACCCAGGACAAGGAGACCAAATAAACTGGGCTTGGGAGTCAGTGTGGACGCTGGGTTTCCCTTTACATCAGGTCCTTGAATCTGAACCAACGGGTGCACATGAGAGGAAGGATGTGGCCCCACACACATGGGTCTAGGTTCTGTGGGAACCAGGGTCTACTAAGGCAGTTTCTTCACTCTTTCTGGCTTCCTTACAAATTGAATTCAAATCCTGGTTTGTGAGCTTTCCTTTAGTTTCCTATTGATTTAATGGAGCTAGGGTTTGCTTTCATTCCCTGAGCTCTTCTCTTAGCAGACACTTCAGATTCAGGATGTCCCCCTTGCTCCACCTGGTTACCAAAACAGGAGACACGCAGCCCTATCCGTGTGGGCTCAGACTTACCATGTAGGAGCACAAATAACTCAGCAGCTTAGCTCCCAGCCTCTGGACACTTTTGCTGTGGCAGCACCCAAAGATACCAGACAGACCAGAGTCCCATTTGCTAGATACCAGCTGTACCTGTTGGCCAGGAGAAGACGCTGGGGCTCCTGGTCTGCCACCTCTGTTGAGCTGTGGCAGAGGTCACCTTTCAACAACAGTGGTCAGAGATCACAGTGAGGGCTTGAGGTGGCTTTAAACCCAGGGGAGAGACAAGCAGGAGAGCCATCACCTGGGGCCACTTGATGCTTCTTGTCCTTGACCCAGGCGAAGCCCACTGCACACAGCCAGGAGCATCTAGCTCAGCTTTGCTGCAGATGTGAAGAGCCACCAGTGCTCTTTAGTTTCCTTAGTGATCACTGTCCAGTCTAAAACACAAACATGAAATGAAAATAGAAATGTATCAGAATGAGTTATATACATTCCTGTTAATTATATCCCTTCCTCAAGAGCTCGCCTTTCATGGAGCAGGTTTTAGTGTGTTTTGCTAGATCTCTGCTTCACAAGGACTAGCACGAACTGGTCAAGGGGATGAGTATTTTATCTTCTAGTGATACAGCAGACATTTTAATAGTGAGACTGTTTTATTCTTAGGATACCTTCAAAAAAGGAAATACATCTTCCCAAGGACGAATAATTACTTGAGCAGCCTACAGCAATTTGTCAATGAGAATGACCCTGAGAGTAGTTAAAGTTCATAAGGTGCTACATGAGTCACGATGAGAAAATAACAGAACTATTTCTCTCAGTGACACAAGGTGAAAATCCAATAGCAAATTGGTGTGAAATATTACAACCCAAACCAAATCAGAGATGAGCAGGTGAAGAATTGCAATTGTTGCTCATTTGGGAAGCAAATGTGAGACTATGTATTGTGAGGGCTTGAGAGGAAATTTGGTATCTTTGGTAACAGAGATATAAAGACACAAAGGAAGAACATCCACGTGGTTTTCACTTATTACTTGAACTTGAAAAGGCAAAGAATAATCCCAGAAAGCATTTTAAGGACTCCACTTTCAAAGTACTGGTGGCTCAGGAGCAAATGGTTGGCTACTCCAGCAGCCATCACCGACAGCCCAGCTGCAGGAGGAGAAGCTGTAGGAGATGGGTGTGAATGCACAGGATTGTCCTGGGTCTGCTCAGCTCCCTGAGGTGCTCTGGCTGCTGAGCACCGATGTGGACTCAGATGTGGCACAGCTCTGGGTGCTCTTCTCCTTGGTAGGTATGGCCTGGGCAGGACACCCTCTGCTCCATCCCACAGCCCTCCTGCCTGAAGGCTGATCCTCCTGCTGCCCTCCACCTCCACGTCTCCCCCCTGGGCTACGGCAGGGGTAGGTAAGCGTGAAGCAAGTGACCCCTTTGGGCTTTTTTCCCAGCTCTGCTGACAGCAGCACAGTCCCTGATATTTCGGTGCAGGACGAGGGGATCTGCTGCAGCGTGGCTCGTGCCTTGCCCAAGCAGCTGGACAGGCTCTTGCCCAGCTCTCCAGCAGCTCAGGCATGGCCCAGGGCAGCAGCTGGGGTGCAGGGGGCCCAGGCTCTGCTCCCCACCGTGGCCAAGCGCAGAGTGCTGGAACCGCGCTGCGGAACCTGTCGGTGCCGTGACAGAGCAACCACGGCCACTGATCAAACATGTACCCTGATGGATTACACACAATCTGAAATATTATAGGAGACTGTATTTCATCTAGACAGGAAACTTTAAGCAGGACACAACAGACATTTTTCTTACAATATTAACAATTTACCATCTGAACTTTATCTTCTCCTTGGATAATAACCACTAGACTCTGGGTAAAGGAACAATTGATTTAAGATCTCAATCAAAAGAAAGCATTCCTCTTATCTGTATAGCCAAGCAATGAAGTAGCAGTCATCTGGGGTTATTGTACATTTGTCAGTCCATTAAAAGCAGGCTCCAGATCTATATATGGAACGTAAGACATTTGCGGAAATGACTCTTGCAGAACTCCGTGGTGGTTAAGAGCTTGCAGTCTATGCTCTTCCCTTGATTTCCACAACATTTACTATAATAGACAAGGGAAAACATTTTCATACTTCCTATACTCAAACTTTCTCCCCTCTTTCCACTTGCTTTTGCTTGGTGATTTAATTGCTACTCCAGCAAGGAGTGATGTGGTGCAGCAGGAACACTCACCCGCTTTGGTGCCAATGCAGGGAACTTCCGTGGGTTTGGCAATAAGATCACATCACCTTAGGAGCAATTTGAGTTCTGTTATTTTGTGTTCTGCAGTATTTGCCACGGATTTTATCAGTGACCTATTCCTGACAAAGCACAGCAGCCCAGTGTGCCTCGCTTGCCAGCAAAACTGTCCAGGACTGGACATTTGACGTGGCTCTTTTCAGTCCTGCTCCTCTGCTGAAGGTGGAGAAGGAATTCATCACACTGCAAAGGAGAAAAGCACATTTGGCTTATATTGCATGGTCAGCACTGCCTGTGAATAGAGTCTGAAATGCACAAACTAATGATGAATGGCTGATTTCAAACAAGACCAGTTTGATGATTTTTCCCCACATGCTGCTGCCTCTTGTATGGTGTGTGCAGATGTGAGGCAGGGAGGTCAAATCCAAACAATTCTGAGCTTTAAATCATGGTACGTTCATTGACAAAATGAAGTATCCAAGGCCTTTTTTTCCCTCCTAAACTTGTTTCTAGTGATTATTTTAACACACAGCATACAGTCTGCACACCCTCAAATGATTTTATGTAGGATTTCCAAAGCAAGACCCTTGCCATCCAAAGTCTGCTCTACTGCCAATGGATAATCCAGTCTTATCAGTCAGATCTGAACTGTTACTGACCTGGGCCAACAGCCAAAAGAGCAAAGATTGATTCCAGACATTTTAGCATGGCCATGCATATGCCATATTAAATACAGGAATTCCTGCTAAAACACCACTTACCTTCTTCAAAAGCTATTTTGAGTAGAAAAATAGCCGTGCTTCGTGGGCAAATGTGTTAGAGTACCAATAAATTCAGTGCACATTAATGATTTCTCTAAATGGCATGAGAATGAAATAATCCCAGAAATAACCATTAAAAGAAAGATCCCAGTGTACTTCAGTCTGCACAGAGCTTATGTGCGAGATACCCTGGGCATGTGTTGTCAGCAGAGCTAAAGCCACAGTGCTGGAATGGACAGAACAATGCCCACAGCCTTCATGTGCTGGGTTTAACTTTGACCCAACTTGTGCTACCACAGGATGGTCCTACAGGCTGATGCCCACCCCCCACACAGCTCCTTACCTCCCCCCGAGCACGTGGAGGCTTCTGCTGCCCCATCACCCCACAGATGCTGATGTCTCCTCCCTGGGGAAGGACTCTTCCACCCTGGAGCCCTCTCCCTCTCCTGCAGTCTCCACGCTAGTAGACAAAGGGCCCCACCAAGGTCCTCCTCTTCTCCCTCAGAGGCAGCTCAAGGAGACAGGATGGCGATGGGCAGACATACCATCAACAGCAACCGACTGCAGGGGCCTTGGCTTGCAATGCACTCATCCAGCCTGCAGCAGAGCCTGGGCAGCAGGGTGCAGAGCTCCCGCAGGGCACGGAGCAGGGGCTGAGGAATCTGGTGCAGGTCGTGTTTATTTTTACCAGCACTGTTCTGCAAAGATAATTGTGTCAGGCCGAATGCACGGCACACTGCTTACATTCCTATTCCAGTTACCATGGTTGCTAATACTTTAAAAACTGCCTGAGAAAGGGAGAGAATTGTTCTCCCCATGCTGGGAAATGTCTCCCTGGCTCATTCCTGCCCACATAGTGCAGCGATGCTGCTGCTCTCCACCTCAGATGTGAAAGCTGGCGGAGAGCTGCCTGGCCGGCTCTGGCAGATGGAGCTCAGTTTCTCATAGTTTATCACCACACTGGCAGAACAAATCTCCTCACCTCTACTTTGGTTTTATGTAGGGAGAAATCTTTCTTACCACTGCTGCCAGTAGGGATCCATGGGAGATAAGGAAAGTGCACTTGCATCCCAGAGACTGTTCTGGTGTGCAGCACCGTGCGGACAAGGACGATGTGAGAGCCTAGAAGAGCAAGCCAAGTGCAGACAAAGTTCATGCTCCCTTAAAGCACAATGCTGCCCTGTGATAAGCCAATAATTCTCTAAGATTAAAAACAAATGAACAAAACACGCAGAGAACACGTTTTTCCAAAGATGAGGGATTTGAGCCTGATGACCTGAGCTGTTGAACAGCGTCAGCCTTTGCCTGGTCCTGCTGCTGAGCAGGGGCAGCTTGGCAGTAGCAGCTCCCTTCACAGAATCATGGAATCGTTTTGGTTGGAAGAGACCTTTAAGATCATCGAGTCCAACTGTTCCTCCAGCACTGCCAGGTCCCCCCTGCCCCGTGTCCCTCAGCACCACATCTCCACGGCTTGGGAACCCCTCCAGGGGTGGAGCCTTTTCCTCCTGTGTTTTCTTGTCCTATCCTTCCCAGCAGCAGGTTCAGCCATGCCAAGGCCCAGGCAAGCTGCATGAGTGCAGCATGGCAGAACACACCTCTGACTCTCCCATGTGCCAGGCCCCCAGTCATCACCAGTGTGTGTCTGACCTCCCCAGTGCTGAGATGGACCTGATCCACCTCACTCACAGCAGGCGCCACTGACAGGGGGTATGAAACTCCCCCAGCTGCCACCCCCCTTCAGTGTTCTCCATAGTTCAGAGCAATAAAAAAATATTGAATCAATACAGATTGACAAGTCTTTTGACTCCAGGTGTGCTGCAAATCCTCCAGCAGGCTGATTTCCCTCTGGCTCTCTACCTCCCTGCATCCCTGCGATAATTCCCTACGTACGAAGGACTAAAACAAAATGTCACACCAAAAAAATGATCTGAACTCTGTGGAGTTTCAGTTCACAATGAATTATGTATTATCAGGAAAAAATAATTATCTGAGTCATTAAATCTTCAAAATGGTTTCAGAATCAGAGGGACCTTGTTCAATTTACCTTCATTTAGGAGACTAAAAACAGGATTTAGTGTTGATTTAGCTAAATTCACTTGCATTCACTTCTCTGAGCACTTCCATGAAGAAGTTTCCCTTTGTCCAAATGGTGCCTTTCTGGTGGCTTTTACCAAGTCACTGCTAAGTGACATGATTGGAACAAGAGACCAGAAACTGAGCAAGTCACCATAACAAATAAATGTTAATTGCCCACCCAATCATCAGGTGAAACACTCCATGTTCCCCCAGGGGAATTTCTAATTTTATTGCTAACATGTCAAAGAAAGATATTGAATGTATCTAAGAACAAAGTATGTCTACTGCAATAGATTTTTCCTGTTTTCATAAAAAATGTTTTGACAGCTCTTCTTAGGCACCTTCCTTGGCATGTCATCCCCTGATGGAATTACTAGACCTAATTATTTAAATACCCACGCCAGCATTTGGAACCACTGCTCTGCAGGCACTGTTACTTTCCCTCTCTTTGCAGGTCCATGGCTCACCAGGAGGCACCATTGCACGTGGTAAACGCAGCCACACCTGGGTTTAGACACTCAAATCCTAATGTCACAAAACAATAAACTGTAAAAGGTCTCAAAATATATCCAGGGCAAGACACTGTCATACATCTGTGCTACTCCTGGAGCCTCTGCACTGAATGCTCCTTAACATTCCTGTCCATCTGTCCCCAGGCTGCACATTCTTGCTCTGTTTTTCCACTGAAGCTGTTAATAAAATAGCAGGATGTGTTTACATTCTATTAGTGTCCCCTGGTGCTCCAGGATGGCAGATCAGCACCGATCAGACTCTGTGTTCTGCAGCACATCATTCGCTACACAGCAGGTCTGGCTGGCAAGTATTTTGTCCCCATGCTCTCGGGAGGTCAGTTGAGACTTCACAGTGGTTCCTTTTGGCTTTTGAGTCTGCCAACAGAAAAAAAGCAATAAAAATACTTGGATCATTGACGTTTCAGTGAAAGAGAGTCATGGAATTAAGGCTCACCTGGCTCTACTGTTTCCTACTAAATGAGTATCTGGTTTATTGCAACCTATCCATAAAGTTATCCATCATTCATCACGAGGTTTGGTATAAATTCTTGTGAAAAATCATTACAATATTTATCTTGCATTATTCTTTTACCCCCGTTCAGCCCAGCTGCAGAAATACCATGGCATGGCACAAGCCAGGCCGTGGGGTGAGGTGGCCACAGACCGCCGGGGGACATGTGCCAGCGGCTCCGGGGGAAGGTGAGGACACGAGGCCACCTCTCCTGAGCACACACAATCCGCTCTGTCTCAATTACACAGTTCACAGGCAGCTAATAGCCCAGTAATGACATGCTGAAAAGAACTGGCGAGCCCTCGCAGCCTGCCACGCCAGCGGAATAGCAAGTGGGAGCCCTGCAGACACCCCGGCTCCGCTGCAGGGATTGCTCCCTGGCTGGGTTCGGTCATCTCCCCGCTGATGTCACTCATGAAAGAGCCAGGAATGGCAGAAACACGTGGGGGAGGTGCCATGTCCTCCTCCTGGTGCCAGCACAGCCAGGACACCAAATCCCACCGAGTCCAGCCCGTGCTGGAGGCAGAGCAGCCTCCTGCCAGCCCCTGCAAATCTGCTTCTTTGATTATTATTTTTAGTCTTGTTTGAGCAGAAGCTCCTGTTTAAAGAGCAGTGCTCCCTGGCCAGATCTGGGGGGGAAAAAGACACTGGCAGCTCTTTTCAGACATCTTGAGACATAAAAAGCAAGCTACGAATAATGTGAAATTCCACAGGCAATGTGCATGAGAAGCACAGGAGAGTGGAAGGCACTTGAGAGCCAGGTCACTGGAAGTGCTCCACGAGCAGCATTTCTCACAGGCAGATCAAACAGTGTTTTAGTGAGGGCTTATAAATATTAATCCAGCACCTGTCTCAGTTACTCTCACCCAGCAGGAGCAGTCATGCCCCACATGTGTGTGACACAGAAAGGGAGCAGCTCGTGCCAAGTCTCCCATGTTTGCTTCCATGCTCTTCTGCAGGGTTGCATGGGCTGCTTCTTCAGCTGGCACTCTGGGCTGACAGCAAAGGAACTCAAACCACAGCCTGAAGAAGGTAAAGCTTCATCATTTAATGGCTCTGCACCACATCCTCATGAAGAGAAGGGTTCAGTGGGTACCAGAGCTGAAGAAGGGATCTCAGGGAGGGATGCAGGTCTAGAGTACCTCTGCCTGTATCAAGGAGCACCTTTGGCTACCTCAATTATTCAGAATTGACAGCATATTACCTTGCAGTAAATACCCTCCTACGCAGAGGAAAATGCAGCAGATATTAAATTTTCTTCAGTGTCAATACAGAAGTTGTTGCTGCCTTTGCAGCCCACGAGACTCTGCTTTGTCACTGGTCAGAGATGGCACGTGGAGGCTGCCCAGGTTAAAGCCCTTTACAAATGCTGCTCTTCTGTAATAGAGAAATTGCATTTTTGGGTGAAGGACAATCCATTCAGTTCTGCCCACCTGAAAATTTACAATGCTTGAAAGCAAGCTACTATATTTCACCTGATCCCGAAACCTTCCTTCACACGGGCTCTCCAAATTGAATTCTGCCACAGAATGTGCAATCAGCCAGGGCTGCCCGAGCTCCCCCAGCCACGTCCTGCCCCTGGGCTGCCCTGTCCCTCTCCCCCAGCACAGCTCTATGCACCACACCACAGTTCAGATGCTAATAAATAATGATGACACGGCTCAGGAGTTTAAAATACGAGGGGACACAAAACATTGACTGCAAAATAAGCTCAAAGTGCTTTTAAAACTGTTACTCCTGTTATGAGATACTGCTGTGATACAGTGATAAACACGTCCAACCATAAAATATTTTCTATTTTCTTTTTAAGTCACCTCCAAGTGTTTCAGTGCAGAAAACTTTTCTATAGTATCATTGTGTGCTATCGGGCATGAACACCTCCACCTCTGAGCAGAAGCAAGGGAGGAAGTTCTGGCCTTTTAGAGGTGAAGAACAGTCACCTGGGGAGGCTTGCCGAGGTCGCAGGGGTGGGCTGAGCAGAATGGAGGCTTGTTCCAGCATCCCCCAACTCCAGAGGAAATCCAGACTTGCTGAACCCTATTTCACTGTGAGGATGCTGGAGCTTTGGAACAAGGCACCAGAGTGAGGATCTTGGAACAGCCAGAGGCAGGGAGGGAGGAAGGAAGGAATATACTGTAGGAAACAGGGAGACAGCCTGGCATTAGTTAATGTTCTATATAACCCCTGCTTCTCCTCTCCCTTTTCTCCCTCACTCTTTTTCAGCAAGGGCCCACGAGCACCAGGGTGAATAAGAACTCCATGCCTTGGGTATTTCAGTACTTCAGTCTATGGCACAGACATCCCGGGACCCAAACCCAGACATTCTCACCCTCATCTTCCCCTTTCTGTTTGTACACTCCTGTTTGAGCCAGATGGACCTCAGCCGTTCCTTGGAGCTGTGTTCACTTCCTGATGTATTTTCCATGAACAAAAGGGGAACTTTTTTCCTTCCGTCTGCAACTTTCTACAGTAAATAAGGAAAGGAAATGGAAAACCTCATAGGAAGTCTCAGGCTGCTGAGGTTTTATAAACGGGCTCAGAGCTCAGGCAGATTAATCCCAAAACAGCCATGTTGAGCCTGAGCATTTCAGGGCTAGTGCAAGGAATAAGGATTAATTGAGTGACAGGATGAGGACCAAGAGAAGCCAGAGCATGAGCTGCCAGGTAGAGGAGTCAGCATGTGACAGCACTGAGACTATCCAACAAAATTAAGCGTGGCCGTGGAAAAGATTTCCTTTGTATGAACACTGCCAACTCATTCTAGTGTGCTTGCAAGAAATTGTAGATAATTAACTGGATCATTTCCATATCCTGCTCCTAAGTGAGGTACTTGAAGGAAACCGTGTTTCTGTAACTGCCTGGCCCACAAGTACAGGGTGTCAGCCACTCCAGGGGAGCTTCAGGAGGAAAAGGGCTGGAGTGATGAGTGGCATATTAAAGAGACAGACAAACCAGGCAATAGTCCCCGTGTCCCCTGAAATATGTCCCATTCCTCAGGTTAACACTTTAAAAATGTGTCACATGGAAACGTACCCCCTCATTTAACACAGATAAATGGCTAAAGTCAAATAACAGGTTGCTGTCGACAGAAAGCAGCACTTGCCAGATATAATGATTCCTTTTCAGGCAGTGTTAGTGCTCCAGAATGGTTAATCTTTGCTCAATGGTCCCTTTACCCTAAAAATACTTAAGATACATAGCAGTGCTCTCTCTACCAAGAAACCTACACATACTACTACAGCCATCAGAACAGAGACTCCAATCCCTTTGTCATTTCTCCCCTCTCATTTTCCCACAAGTGCTGCAAGGTAGAGCCAAAAAAAGAAACGAAGGAGCAGAAAAGCTTCTGCTGCCTGGGGCACAGCCTCCCTCCTCCTGGATGGTGCAGTTCTGCTCCTGAACAGCTGGTTCCTTCTTAATGCTTCATTTACTCCTGATTACCAACGGTGAACATCCTTGGGTATCTTCAGCCCCCAATATTTAGTTTTCTTGGGGGTGGA
This sequence comes from Merops nubicus, assembly GCF_000691845.1. Taxonomy (NCBI): domain Eukaryota; kingdom Metazoa; phylum Chordata; class Aves; order Coraciiformes; family Meropidae; genus Merops; species Merops nubicus. Next base: position 27,614 of record NW_008600859.1, read on the forward strand.
CTCCAGCTCTCAGAGCACCTAGAAGCTGGTTTCTGCATGCTCTGTTTTTACATAATTGTATTACTCATGAATAATAAAAAGGAGGGGTTTACTCCTATCTAAAACCTGGCAGGTAAGCAAATGTTTCATATCAGGCATGGAGATAAACTGTCAGCAGGGTTTTATCTGCTGCTGGAAAATCTAGTGTGCTCAGATAGCTACTGAATTGGGTGGTCTCAGGGTACAACGTGCAGCTGCCTCCGTGGGGAGGTTTGTCTATTTTCCCAGCCAGCCAGGGCTCAAAGCTTCTCAGAGACAAATATTGAGAGTTGTGAGCTGAAAAGGTGTGGCTTTGACTGGGGTGTCATCCTGAAAACCTTCCCATCAACCCAGGACTTCATTTCAGTTTCTCAGGGCTGTTAACTCATTCTGAAGCTGCCATTGATTTACTGCTCCATTTCTGAGTGCTTTGAAAAGTTTTTCCCCAGCATAAGTGCTACTTGTTTGAAGTAGAAATTGAATCTGATGGGAAAATTTCTTTTCATTTGGAAAAACCAGAGACGGTTAAAAGGGCCAGATAAGAAACAACCTCCTCAAACCTCTGACAATTGTTGACAACAGTGGTACAACAGCCACTCCTGTACTGATTTAAAGAAAAAACAAACCAACAAAACCACAGCAGCTTTCCAACACTTGCATCAGTGAGACGAGGACCTCCCAAAACCTCCCAGGGCAGAGCATCACAGTCTGGCCCAGGGGGTTCAAGAGAGAAGTACTGCCACACGAGGTGAGAGCTCGCTCGTGGTACAGCTGCTACCTTGTGTTTGCAGTGCATGGCTTCAGATGGGCCTGTGGAGACTCTAAAATGCTTTACAGACATGAACAAAGTAAACCTTAACACCATCTCTTCTTTCTGCTTGCCCATGTGTGATCCGAGTACTCACCTTCTAAAGACAATGGGGGAGAGGGAAAAGCTCCACGTCCTGCTGCAAGGCATCTCCAGGGAGGTGGAGCAGGTTGCAGGTCTCCAGACCTGTGACCTCAAGCCATTCTTTAAACCATTAACCCAAACCAGTGCTCTGCACCTCCCCCAGCACTTCCAGACCAGGTTAGGCTCTCTTGCCACAGCTGCACAGCCACGTGCTCCTGGTCTGTGAGGATGGAGCAGGGTGTCAGGAGGAATGCTGCCATCACCACGTGGAGCAGCACTGTTACCAAAGCACAGTAACGAACCAGCTCTGAAATGAATTACTGTGGTTCTCATCTGAAGTGTGCAGAGACACCTTATTGTGTCATCTCCCACTAAATGCAGTGTTTCTCTTGGCTGGATTTATTTGCCATTTACCCATGTCTGTACCTTTGCATTCTTTGTTGTTGCATTACGTTTGTAATGAATTTTCATTTTTACATTGTAGAGAAATTCCTCTCTCAGCCCTCACAGAAGTGCTGTCGCTTGGTTCCTCATCCAATAACTCAAAAGCAAAGACTGTAATTTTCAAGTGCAAAGGAAAACGCTGGTTTTGAAGTTTGTGTTCTGTGCAGAGTAATTCAAAGTACGTCACATCTCTTCCACGGTGAGCCCCTTGATCATTGGTTTCTCCTTCCTCTTAATAAGCTGTTACCAGTGACACTGAAATTTCGATTCCTGGTGAGTGCTGCAAACCTAGAAGGGAAATACCTTGAACTGCTTTGCCTTGGCACTGCCCACTGCGGGCTGTTCCCAGAGGAGAAGGACGTTGCCATCCATCCCCTCTGCCCGGGCTGGTGTCTGGCCTTGGCAGTGCTGGGCACCTGAAACCCATCTGGCTGGTGCAGGAGGGGCTGGCTGGGCTGGTGAGGGGTGTGATGGGCATGCAGGAGATGCAGCAGTGGGGACAGAGCTGGCAGCCAGTGAGCAGCTCTGCCTCCTGCTGTGCTGCATATTGTGGTGGCTCACTGTTCCAGAGCTAATATTGCTGTTTTGGATATCGTTAGCCTCCATAGTTCAAGATAGGGCTAATTATGAATAACAGACTGTTCTGTTCTTTTATTACAGGTTTTTGATTAACATGAGACATTGTCTTTGTATATACCCTGTGCCAAATTATCCTTTCAATTACTGAAGCCTACATCCCAAGTATTTACAACTGGCTGTTCTTTTTGAAGGAGAACAGAAAGAAAAGGATAAAAAAAAATAAATTTAGCTCTCTGCCAACTCCTGCCAGCACTGTTCAAGTCTGATCTGTATCTACAGAGGGAAGTGGAAAAGCTTACCTGAGTTTTGATTACAGGTTTTCAATTGTAGGCCAAGCTCAAAGCAGAGCTCTGACCTTAGAATCACAGAATCATGAAGGCTGGAAAAGACCTCTAAGATCATCAAGTCCAACTGTCAACCCAACACTACCATGACCACTAAAGCATGTCCCAAAGTTCCATGTCCACACTTTCTTTGAACCCCTCCAGGGATGGTGACTCCAGCCCCTTCCTGGGCAGCCTGGGCCAAGGCCTCACTGCTCTGCCAGGGAAGAAATTCTGCCTCATATCCAACCAAAACCTTCCCTGGGGCAACTTCATCCCACTGCCTCTTGTCCTGTCACTGGTTATCTGGGAGAAGAGACCGACCCCCACCTCACTCCAGCCTCCTTTCAGGGAGCTGAAGGGACCAGAAGGTCTCCCCTCAGCCTCCTCTTCTCCAGACTAGCCACCCCCCGGTC